>NC_051162.1:107038725-107338725 GCF_013339745.2 Dermacentor silvarum | reverse complement strand
TCGGTGGAAATCGCGGCCGCCTTGACGGACCGCGGGCAGCGTGAGCGCGTTGGGGAGAGGAAGTCGAAGTTTGAAGAGCGTTCTCAGTGTTTTACTTTCCCACGACTAGGACGCGGGAATGCAGTGCACAGTGTGTGTGTGTGTGTTTCGGTGCGGCGTCGGTAGAGTGATTGATAGGCGGCATGGAAAAGGTCAGATATCGAAACGAAGTTTTGAAGCGGCCATTAAACAAGCGTGGCACAGATATCAATGGTTCAGCGTTTTTCAACTACACTGATATGGCAGCCAACGGCTTGCGAAAAATATCTGCGACTGTAATTTTTCAGGCAAACCTTTTTTTTTTCTTTCTTTTTGCGAGAACTCCCGGCCCTCGCTGACCGCGGATGGAGCTTCTGCTCTCTTTCCGAAAAGCCCACACGCAGGACAGTCCCCAGTTAACGAATCGGTTTATATACAGGGTGTTTCATTTCAGATGCACCAAAATTTTAAAAATTGCCTGTGGCTGATAGCACAATAATAATTCTTGATCTAAACTACTCGATGAGACAGCCATTACTTCCACGAGAAATCAAAACGCCTAATTGAATAATTAACATAATTACGCTAATTAACTTTTAAATTATTTTACGGCACATCTTTCAATCTACAATTATAGCCGCTGAGTTCGCAAGACGTATCCACTTGGAACGTATTCTGAGGACTGAACTAGTTTCGAGATAGTAATTTTCAATGTCCGACGAAATGCATGGGCGTTCCAGGTAACTTTGTGCTTCAGTGCAGAAAACAGCGTTTTCCTCAAAAAGTTAACTGAACGCCCCATGCATTTCGTCGGACACTTTGAAAATTACCACGTTAGGTTAGGTTAGGTTAGGTTAGGTGGGTGAGTGAGTGAGGTGGGTTTGCATAGCGATTACGTGCGCTCACGCACGTAATCGCTATGCTGTAAAACTCGTTACTGAAGAACAGTTGTATAGCATTGAACCCCGTTTTAACGAAATTTTCGCTTCCTTTACATTTCAACATATGCGTTGGATCTGCGTATTTCTTTTTTTTTTATTTCATTTTTATTGCTTTTGAGCCGCACCGGCTGTTTAACCAATGCACGCTGCTGAGATGGTGATACGCTTGACTGGCCTTTAGCTAATACAGTTTCCGCGTCGTCGCACATCATGAGGGTCACTTTCTTTCGCATCGTCTCGTCCTGAGCCCTTACAGCTGTATATGGTACGCCATGGGGGAGCCGCCTGTATCGTCCGTCTGTCCATCCGTTCATAAAATGGACGCCAAACAAAGAGTTCTCTCGCTCCACCTCTTTCGTGTGATGCATCACCAGCGCTACGCAATAAACGTCAATTGACTGCAACAGACAAAAGAAAAGTGCGCAGGAAAAGTGCGTTGCACGAAAAGTGCAGGAGCAAATGCAGTGAAGCAAAGGTCACAAAGTCGCTATGCTCTTTAAACCAACTAAATAATTGAGCACAAGCTTCACCCACAAAATCGCACTGCCCGAGCCTTCTGTTCCTTCGCCCTCCACAACATAGCTCCAGACAGATGCCGGACAAATTAAGAAGATCGCCTCTGCCATGACACCTAGGAAAGGAACGAACGTGATTCGCTGGCGCCTCTATGGCACTGTGTTTTGTCTAATGTGCATTTCTCGGTGCCCATCGTTCTGCCTGCGCTATACAACAAAGTAGAAAATGTAATGCCAACAAGGCCATATAGCTTCCCTCATCTTCTACATACATATAATATTCGTGTTAGACCGTCACGTACTTTGCCAGTGCACATACAAATAAGTTCAGACTCAATGTGTGTCTCTGTGTGTGTTCCTTGTGCGTAGCCTTTCTTTCTGGCTTTACACAGTTAATATCCAACCTATAGTTAACACAAACCACCTAGCCCCTCAGGATGTCCTGATACGTACATTATGTACCGCGCTCCTCAATAACAGATTAAAGTTGATAAGGCGTAACACTGGAAACGATAACGACGAGAGATAGACGTCAACATCAACAACAGGGAAACCACATCAAGCTCTGTGGACACCCCCTGGGTATTGAGCACTGGCGTCCAGGTAATGGAGGCCTGAAAAATACGACCCACTGGATAGATGACGCGCTAAGACGTGTGCGGTGGGAATAATGCGCTCGACGTGTATGCTCGACGCGAAATAGATACGACGCGCACTCAGTCGAGGCAGCGGATAAGATAACGAACCCAGACACAACCATCGGGTGACGCTGCCGCCTGCTCGAGCTCTCATTTTCAAGCACTCGAGGCACTCGAGCCTCACGCGTGCGAGGCGGCGGAACCTTTGAAGAAGCCTCGTGTATAGAAAAATGCGCGAGAAAGCGCCTGAACTTCGTTTGCGAGCAGGGCACCACTGGAGGATGACGACCGCGCAGACCACCCTCTCATTACGTTCAATGACATCACTAAATAACAGCAAAATATAAGGACACTTAGGTATCCCTACATGGATGAATGCAAAAGCATTGCGACAGCCTCGTTCGAGTATCGCGTGGACATCCAAAGGAAACGAGCGCAGCTACTGACTGAGAAGTCGAACTCGAAGGTTCGTCCATCGCAGCGCACGGACAGAACTCACCCAAATCACCGCACCGACTGGCAGCACCGCGTCGCGTCGCGCAGCGCTGTATATAGACCATCCATCGGCGCGGTCTGCCTCTGTGACCACGTGACTTGTTCGTCCATCGGAGCCACTCCTCTCTCTCATTGGCGGAAGCGCACGTGACATCGCCTGCGCTTCCGCCAGTGGAAGCATCACCTGGCGCGCCGTCTGTCTATGTGGCCACGTGACTTTTTGTACATTCGCCGGCCACGCCGCCCAATTTTCCGCGTCATGAGCCATATAATGCGTTCGCGTTAAAAACACTACATGCTCCCCCGGCGAACATACCCGCCGGGAGCGGACACGTGGTCCAAAGAACAACACGTCAACTTCCATCGCCTACAAACAAGCACGTTCACACGCAAAACGAGGCTACACGCCATCCACCCGACATTTGACACTCCCTGTGCAGACAATGCGGTCAACTCGCAGTGTCCATTGTCGCAGGGCCACATGGTCCGGGAATACCAGAATAACCCAGATCTGGATCCGATACGCAGTCCTACCAACAAGCAGTGAGAGAATGAACGAGCCCGCTCTAGCTCGAATAGTCAGCCGTGGCTGGCAGACAGGTTGGCAGGTAGGTTCCTGGCTCGCCTCATTTGGGGTCTTTTCGATAAAAAAAAGAAAACGTGTTCGGTGGTGGGATTCATACCAGGTTTCCCCGGAAGGTTAGCCGGACATTAGCTGAGCATTGCCATTTTTTCGTCGTCATGTATATCCTCCTGAGACCCGAACACAAGTATATGATATAATCGCTCTTCAAGGTGGTTTTTATTGTCTACTGTTATGTTATGAACTGAAAAAAAACAATTTTTAACATTTAAATACCACGGTTAGACGCCAAAAACTGCCTCTCCATGTACGTGAAAATCTCCTCATCTCCTCATGCTTGCTATGCCATGGTAAAGACTGCATTTTATTGCTTAAACGTGGACATGAAGATGGAACTACGTGTAGTACATTGTCATGTTGCTGGCGCGTCCGGTATTTTCACGCACCTCAGTGATTTCGAAACACACCTCAAGGTTGCTTTAGGCCCCTCTGGGACGACACAGAGGTCCAGGTCAATTGAGTGTCAAATTCCTCGAAAGCGGATGACAAGAATATGAGCAAACTACTTCTTTCCAGTTACACATGCACCGTACTTTCCACCCCGAATGAATATTTTGTGTAATCACTTGAGAATGCATTTTTAAAGAATAAATGTAGAAGGCAGTGTGCAATGTATTGTACAAGGGGGCTTAGATGATATAGCCAGGTGCTCCCCGAAGTGAAGCTCCCTCTTTAAGTGACCACAATAGAGAACGAGAGAATAAGGGTAAACCTAGGAGCTCTAATTTTCATTAGTCTCGCAGACACATGAAGTCAAAGAGACGATGAAGCCAGGGAACTGATAGGGGAAATTATCTGTTAGATTAATTGAAATGCAGAGGTAATAAGGAAAACAGAAACGAAGGTATGCGTAAACACAACTTACCACCAGTGGGAGCCGAACCCGAATCTGGCCACGGGAGTGTCTGGCAGCGCCCCTCACGGCCATGGCGGCAGATGTAGAACACCCACATCTACATGTCGCACGATGAACACTGCGGGGCGTGAAATATACGGACCGATAGCCGCGACAAAAATACGCCCGAAACACGCCCTGTACGCAGTAGCCACCTCATGGTCTGTGTCGTCTATGAGGCGACATAAAACTCGGCGTAAACATCACCAGCTGCATGGCGGGCGTAGAAGATGCCTGTCTGCGGAGGGCGATCCAGTCACGACATCCCCGATAAAAACACCGCGCGCATGCCAGCCAAATTGAAAAGCGTCACTCTTTGCAAGCCCGGGCGTAAGAGAGGAGGGCAAAAAAAAAAGTGTGTGTGTGTGTGTGGGGGGGGGGGGGGGCGCAAAAAAAGGGGTTTGAATGTTTCCGCTTTTCCATCAGCGACATGCCACTCGCGCGCGCGCGTGAAATTTCACGCGGCCTCTCATTTCCGGCGAGAGCAGAATGATAGGACGAGAGACAAAATGGAAAAATCAAAACGAAACAAAAGAAAACAAATGGCTTGAAACGGAACAGACTCCACGAGGAATTCACCCCTGCTTCGCTCGTAATATACAGGCCGAATATCAGTAGCTCAGGGACCGCTACAGCCTGCGTTACGAAGCCCAGTATTGGCATTCTGTCTCTCTTTTAAATAAACAAAAAATAAACAACACAAAAGTCGTCGCAGTCTGTTGACTAAAGCGTGCCGAATGCGAACCAGTACAGAGGAAGCTTTATACGCTGTGGAGTGCTGATGTGATACCCGAGGCAAGCATTTCGAAAGAGCTGCGTACTGAACTACAGGCTCTGCTCCAAGTTTGCTCTCGGATGGTGAAAGCACTCGGACGCAACGAGACAGGCCAAACGAGGTCAACGTTAGTCTAAAAGTACGAGGCAGTCGGTAATGGGCCGGTATTTACCACCTAACGCATCGCAAGCGATGTCTAAACACTTTCTGTCGCTACAGTGCTCTTCTAATGGCAAAGTAATGTCATCGGAATGGAACGCCAAGTTTCTGCATGAAACTGGAATGCTCGTGTAGTCAGCCAATGTGCCGAAGTTCTTACTTTTTAATTTGGAAACGTTTCAAAATGCACGTAAACGTACAGAAGGCGCGTGGAAATGTTGCGAAATGATGATACTCAGTAATGCGAGCGTGTGTTGCTGCCCGAACAAGCGGAAAGTTGCAAGGCTTGCGACAAAGCCGCTGATCACCCGCGTGTTGTTGAACGTTAGAAAGTGAGGACGTCACCGCACGTTGTCGTCACCAACAAAGTCAACATCGGCCTAGTTTAAGTCCGCTGCAGGACAACGGCCTCTCCCAGCGACCTCCTGTGATCACTGCCTTAGCTGACTCCATCGCATACACGCAAACGTTTCTAAATTTCACAACACACTTCAGTCCTCGACTGCGCTTCCCTTCTCTTCGCACCCATTATCTAATTGCAAAAGAACAGACGTTATTTGCCCTATCATATGGGTATTACAAGGCCCACCCACCGACATTTCTTCCTCTTAAGCCTAAGCGGGATATAGGCTACCTCCGTTTGTTCTCCAAACGGCACCACTCCTTCCTGTCTCTCCACGTTGAGCCTATCATTTTTCGTTCCATCACTCGTGGCACGGTTCTGTGATACCTTTCAAACTTCTTCATGTACACGTGAGAAAGCCATTGAACACATATTGTGTGCCTGTTCTCGGTATGGCGTACAATGCCTCTCACTTTCCGGGCAATTTTAAACCGGCTGGACTCGGGGCCATTTTCTTAGTCAGACACTCAGACCGTGACCACTGGCCTCATCCGTCTCTGACGCAAAGAAGCTATTCGCGCACTACAGTGCAGGTCCTGCAGTGCACCGGCCTCAGTGACCGTATATCGTCTGCTGTGAATCATCCTGTGTGCCCGCACTGTTCGCTTTCTCCCTCTTTTCCTCTCTATTCTCCTTTCCCTTACCCCTATGTGCAGGGTAGCAAATCGGACGCTAATCTGGTTGACCTCCCTGCCTCGCCTCTCTTTCGATCTCTCTCTCTCTCCTCTTTCGCTTACCTCCAAGTTTCGGACCCATATGTTGGTCCCATTAGCATGCAATCATTGGGAATTTTTCTTTTCAAGGCTAGTGACAAGCTGCCGCTCACTGCTTAGGAGCGTCTGCGATATATGCGTACAATTTTCTTCTAGCGGAAAGTTTCTGCGAAATAGCGCATTCTAGGAAGACGAAGACAAGACTGAAACTGCGCAAAGGGTGCATATCTAGTTAATAAAAATAAAAGTCCCAACCATTCTTTCACAATCCGACAACTTTGCTCTGAAACACCGCTGCGCATGGAATTCAAACCATTTCAGTGCGGTGTGGCATGCGCCGAACGTTCACAAAACAGAAAGCATTCGTAGAAGTAGTAGCCACGCGGAAAGAAATAAGCGATAAATATTTAAAGCAACAAACATCATCTCGTTAAGCTTAGCTCTAAGGTGAGCACACGCAGGTGAACTTGAAGGTGAGCGCTCCAAAATGCATCTGCCCCCAAACATGCACTTGTTGGACCTCACTGCTAAGCACACGTGATTCCGCAGAAAGCCGAACCACGGGGACTACTACACCATAAGCTGAGGACCGGCTTAATACTTTGCTTTGGCGATGCTTTTGCTGACTTGCGCTGAATGCGATGAACTTTTATATCTTCTGTGGCGTGTGCCTTTCTGCGCCTGATTCCCACGTGTTTATCAACTCTTTTTTTGTTGCTGGCTCTTAAACTCGCTCGTTGAAAGTATTGTTGATGTCTGGGTGTGGGGTGCTAATGTTATGATTAAGACACACACTCAGACGGGGACGACTCACACTAGAGACGTCATATAATAACGTTTTCTTCTTCGTAATGGTATCATTCTGTAGTCATTTATCAATTCAAAGTTTGTGGGACATATGGCAACAAAATAATTGCCAACCTTTCAAATTCGAAACATGTCAATTGATCGACCGATCACCAAACAGATACCAGGCATTCGTGTCCAATCGTGTCTGGCACACTCGTTTTTATCGCTTGAGTAGTTTTTCATGTAGCCATGCTCCTGAGTTGAAAGGATTGGCGATCAACCGGACTGCTCCAACCTCTTGATAAGTTGCCTGTCGTCGACACTTTAAATTTAAAGTTCAAAACAACTTGTAGTTTTTCTGTCGTAGATGCTGTGCACACCATGATTTATCGGGCCTTTCTAGGCCATCATTATGTGATGTGTTGTCTAGTGCTTGCACGTGTCTCGCATGTAGCATTAATAAATACCAGGAAAAGATAAAAGAAGTCAGGATGGCCGAGCGGTCCAAGGTGCTGCGTTCAGGTCGGAGTCCAGTCTACCAGGCGTGGGTACTAATCCCAGTTCTGATATGCATTTTGATGGATTACTCTTTCCTTTCTTTTTCCTGCGGTCTTGCACATCAGGCAGTGCGTGTCTTAATAATCACGGAATAGTCACGCGAGGTTTCATAACTGCGTAACCCAATTAGAGTGCCCGTAAGTATTTAATTATTATGCAATATATATCACACATTTAGGACAAACTTCCAAAGGAAGACATTAACGATGAGACGCAGATTTGCGCAAAAGCTTAATGGATATTTTGTGAGAGCGGCTCTCAGAGCTGATGCCGTATTTTGTGTGCGTTTGCTGAAAGTTACGTAGACCTGCTATGTTTTTTTTTTTTTTTTTGCAGCTCCAGCTTTGTTTGTTTGTCTGCCAGTGCGTCTGTTTGTTATTTTGTTCATTTATTTATTCATGTATCTACTTATTTATTTACTTGTTTGCTTGTTTGTTGTTTGTTTTCAACGTAGCGCTCAATATTTAAGCGTCTTTGCTCAATGATGCTAAGCTTTTTACAATGGTGCTGAGTAACCCAGATAGCCCGTGACGCAGCGCAGTTACTTCCGCTGCATCAGCTTTATGCGTCTCCCATCACGGATAAGGCGTCGTCACTGCGAGAAACGTCCTTGGGTAATTCTTTTTTTTTTTTTTGCCATAAGCTAGAGACGACGTCCCACGCAATCTCGTTAGAACAATCCAACCAATGGGTGCATTTTCTTCGCCACTGACGGCAAATGACACGTCCTGTTGTAAAAGAATCAGTGAGTAGTTGTGAAGGGTTTACACATAGCGAAAGCGTAGGGAGTAGCTGTGTTTCAGGCGCGTTCATGGGCCACGCTGTTATTCTGTAACACCCCGTCCCAAGAGCGATTGTAGAACTTTGGTGTGTTAAACAGTCGTATATATATATATATATATATATATATATATATATATTCTTTTTTTTTCTCTGCTCGTTTTCACCGACAAGCCGGTGACGCACTTGGCACTTTTACTCGGGAAAACTCGACAATGGCAGCTTTCAGTTCGGGCCGATGCACCGACGAAATGTTACGCAAGAAAGACCCGACACATTGGAAAAAGGACAATTTGCAAGGATATAATCTTGCAAAATTTGTTTGGAAGTAGCCCTGTTTACACGTCACGGGGTGGCCTCAAAGGACGTCAACAAAGAAAAGTTTTGCGATAACCCAAGTGACCGCGCACCACCATTGTAAGCTGCAGATCAGGATCCCTGAAAACTAGCGTTATAAGAGAAAAATACCGATACCGACTGTTCTGTACCGGCTGGAAATACATTCTAAATACGATAACTTACAATAAAGGTGCTCATTTTCCCAATTTTGTATTAATATACTCAGAAGTTACATTTTATATGGAATGTGCCGTTTACTGGAAGTATAAATTTTTCAGAGAACTTTGCTTGTAATTTACGAGTAACATTTCAGTTTGGCAATATTGCCTGTACTGTACGTGTACACCATGGCCGAAGCGAAACGTAACAATCTTGAGCGTAAACAGTAACTATTGAGCGTATTCTGCCGGCACGTCGCCGTATCCATCTAGAGGCAAATGAGCACGTAGTTAGTCTGTCCGAGGTCATTAGCTTTAAGCTTAATGGAAGGTGAATAAGTAAAGGCTGTAGTGTGGGCTGCATTCAAAACATGGCGGCCCATAACGTGTTTCCGGCTCCGCAATTTCTTCTGGGGCACGCCTCTAGCAAAAACATAGCCTTCGAGATCTGAATCTGTTACTGAGAGGGGGGCGGGGGGGGGGGGGAGAAAAAACAAACATCGCTGAGGCGTGGTTTAGACACCACCTATTGATAGCATAAAGGCAGAGGACACGCAGAATGAAAAGTAATTACTTTCCAGGGGAGTAAATTTGTTGAAGATTCAACGGCTTGTTAATAAACTCCAGGGATTGTGAGAACCGCTAAGAAACGCCGCGGAAGTAAGCAGCATTAGATAGATATATAGATAGATATATAGATAGATAGATATATAGATAGATAGATATATAGATAGATATATAGATATATAGATAGATATATAGATATATAGATAGATATATAGATAGATATATAGATAGATAGATAGATAGATAGATAGATAGATAGATATAGATAGATAGATAGATAGATAGATAGATAGATAGATAGATAGATAGATAGATAGATAGATAGATAGATAGATAGATAGATAGATAGATAGATAGATAGATAGATAGATAGATAGATAGATAGTCTTGCACCACAAGCATTTCAGACCTTTGTCTATGACTTAGCAAGAAGCCATAAGGTGTCACCACCGCTGTTACTGTGACTTTCCACACTTCCAGACAACGAAATTACGATAACCGTAAGAAACAAATATACCAGACCAAGAACACACTCAATTATTCGGGGAATTCATCGACCACTCCCCGCTTACTTTCGCGGCTGGCGTTCGGTTTCGCGCCGCCGTTTGCGGGCTGTGTCGCCTCGTCGGCAGAACCGCGTCGGCAGCCGACACACAAATCGCCACCCGTCGCGAATAGTCGAGGGCGCGTGCCAAATTAGGCGCGGTATTGACCGGCACCCCCCCCCCCCCTCCCCTCCCCTTGTGCCTCCATCTTTTCCTCTCTTCACACGCCACGGCTCAGCCAAGCCCCTATGCCCGCATCGCGACACGGAGTCTCTCCGCAGAACTGCGTAGCGGATCGAACGTCAACGGCAGCAAAAATTACGATAGAACAGACACTTAGTACCACTAGTAACACATAGTAACAATGTCGACATGCCTACCCGATGCACGGGCGCAGCTACAATTCACCATCATCATCGTCATCATCGTCGTCGTCGTCAACGGGAGCTGCAAGATGGCGGTTCAGCAAGAACGGGAACAATGGACCGTACGTGGATTTGCCCAAACTTTGTCCTTGTGACTTCAGGCGGCTTTGAGAGCGACTTTCTGCTCGTGCGCACAAACTTCGCGCCTTCACGCGTTTAGAAAAAATATGAATGTTTGGAAATTTAGAAAGATAAAAGGCAATACATAAGTTACCCAACCAGAACGTGCGAAGCTTCATGCACGAGTGTTAAACGAATAAATGCACTGCCCGCCATTGTCACACACCGTCGCCGAAAGATAGCAGCGTCCGCGATCCCTATAGCCATCTCGTAGGAAATTGTACGATTTCTCGCCAATTGTGCGCTGATGTTGCATGCTGATGATTTAAACTGTTCCATTAATATGGCCATCTTAAAATAAGAGCGTAGCTGACGAGCAACAAACAATAGAGAATGGAACTTTTTCTATTGGACAAGCTTCTGCCCAGACCCACCGCTCTGGTTGAGTCTCGGTAGCTTTCTGCTCCCGAGAACCATGTATGGGGTTCAATGCCAGTTCGCAGCGGCCGCAATTATATTAGGGATAAATGTAAAAACGCTCACGCACTTAGATTTGGGTGCCCGTCAAAGAACACCAGGCGTTCAAAAAATTATTCTGACACCGTCAACTGCGGCGTCGCTCATGCCCCTGTTTTGCTTTCGGACCTTCAACATCAGAGGTTAATCCATCGAGCGATCAATCCATCAATCAATCAATCAATCAATCAAAGTTGTGCCAAGAAACGAAAGCGACATTTGAACGACAACAGCAGGGTCGGTATTTTGTAGCGATGCCTTTAATGGCATAATGTCTTTTCGCGCTTATCGCGCTTTGTCAGTGGTCAGAGCGACGGTCCGCTCGCATTATCAACGGGATCAGCCGACCGTGAGCGGTGGATGATAAGACTAGAGTAGAATAAGTCATAATGCCTTGCTACAAAATCGCGGCACAGCAGTGAGGACTATATCAGTGGTCGGCGAATTGAATCCCACTGCTCACGTTCGTCCAGTTATCTTTACATGCGTCATTGTACACATTCCAGAATTATGGGTGGTGATCATGTAGCTTTTAGGTTGTATAACAGTAATCGTGTCGGGTGCGTGTAATCTTACTAGACAAGGCTAGTCTCACTATCGAACGGGCGATAACGTTCGTGAAGTTCAAGATAAAGCAAGCGCGTTTTACGTCGACCGGCAGCTTGATGACAGAGATAATTCGGTGAGAACGGTCATCGGCGAAAAGCAAAACTCTGCTATGCGGACGGCGCAAGCGACTAAGCTAGGTCGAACATTTATATTTCGCTCGAACTGTTCACCTCCGCCATGTTGTCAAGTTCGTCCATCTTGTCAGCTCTGATTGGCCCACAGGGCTGCTACGACATCTGTGATTGGCTCAAGACGCCACCACGGCGGCGTCCGTTTTGACAGCGTCCGCAATAGCCCTGCTGTTTTCAATCATTGTCGAATAGTTCTTCTAGCGCTACCCTGTCACACTCACATTACTTCATGTATCGCTTAGATTCGATGGAGGTGCTGAGTAACTGTCCCGGTAATCCTCTCACAACCCGCCCTGTCGACGCTGCTGCGGACCATTGCCGTATCCGTACTGTCCAACTTGTTCAGCTTCCAACTGAAGCTGCACCCTGTGCATACCTATGCAACCCTATACCTTCGTTTTGTTCTCAGTCTGGCAACGTATTCGCGCATCTCGGAAGAAACCGCACTATGGCATACCATAGACGCTGGTAGAGAGTTTGTGTTTGCAACTGTGCACGTGAACCCTCTCTCTCCTCTTGCCTTCTCCTTTTTCATTTTAATCCATCATCCCTTTTCCCGAGTGCAGGGTACACAAACAAGCGTTCGTCTTTTTAACCACTCGGTTTTTCCTTGTTTTGTACTTCTTATTATTAATCAGAACACAAGACACACCCGTGTGTCACGCATGTAACCATGCAACCCTTTCTGCAACCATTTCATGCAACTCATGTAACCGTTTCTTGATAGTTTTTTTTTCTTTTTTTATCATCATTATCAGGTAGAACGCTAAGTTCTTTGGACTGCGTTAAATCGGCTAGATCAAAGACATGTTGGGAGACAAAGATTCTTGGAGGAAGGCTCCGCGCGTCGCAGGACAACGAAACAACTTCATGAAATCGAGTGTCCTCAGTGACAGGTTGCCGGAGCGATTGGCAGCCCCGCGTATTCGCACTGGCAATGATTCCCGTGCTCTCCTGTCCTTCTTTTGATCTCTTAAATCCATTTACCCTGCGTAGGGTAGCACACCAGACGTGCGTATGACTGACCTTCATACATTTTTCTCTCTTTTTCTCTCTCTCTCTTTAGTGGTCACCGTCATCGTCACGGACCTTAACGTCAAACTCCACCACCAACATTCGGGAAACTCCTTCAACGAGAGTCGGCACTTTTCACCGCAACACGCTGGCACCCAAATGGGCAATCGTTCTTTCATTCTGACGCCGCATATAGGGATAGGAAATTAAAGAAATTAACAACAACGGCGCTTCACGCGACTTGAGAACTTACAAGACTGATACGCCAGGAGCATCAATAATTCTGCTTTCCAAATGGATTCGTCCACTCCGAGCGTATACTATACCTTTCGCCTCCTATGAGCGTAGTACCTGCTTTCTTTCTTTTGCAAATCGATCGCTAGAGCGCCGCATTTTTAGCAGCAAAGTGAAGCGAACGCTGCAAGAAAAAAACAACAAAGAAAACGAAGACGTTCGGAAGGTCTTTAAAATCGCGTGTCTTTCACGAGGAGACGTCGGAATAACGGGACGTCAGATAGTGGACAGGAAGCCAATCAGCTTCTCGTGGTTGCCGGAAGTTTTTTCCTCAAATCTGGCGCTTGTCTTTGTTCTGAAAGAATGGGAAATAAGTGCAAAGCACGATGGAAAATTAGTCAAAGTTATATTGAGCAATCTACTCCTGGGCGGTACGGTTATGTGTAAGCCCCTTTCACTCCACTGAGAGCCATTCATTGGCTAATATTAGGACTCGCATTACAATCTAGCAGGTGTACTCAGAAGTGCCAAAAATGCAACGTGGGTTTAGAGATGCATCGGTAGGTTACACGTATGGACAGCTGGATATTCTGCCGATGATCGCTCCTTGAAGACATAATTTGGTGGCGAAAAGGGTGGCTCGGAACGTCGGTGCTTACTATAACGAATGGCTGTATAACCTATTCCAGCGATAACGCTGAATCGGTGGAGTCCGAATCAACTATGAAGCACGAGAAGAAAAATAAGGAAAATCTAAATCTAAAGCCACAAAACACGGCTTCTGTGTCTCCCTATTTGGGGCACAAAAAAATGAAAAAATCAAATGGATCGTTACAAGATAGGTGCCACATTCCATATTTTATAAGGATCCATTTATTTTAGTTTTTTCTTTAAGCCTTTCGTTTTTCATCCCTTGATGATTCTGTACTGTGTATGGTGTTCTATTCTTTCTTCTTTTTGTAGCGTTAGCTACACTGGCCTAGCCAAGCCCATTTCGCGCGGCACATCAAGAGCCGTGCTGCGCATGCGCAAGGATCAGTGATGTCACACGGCTTGCGCACCGGAGCCACCGGAGCCGGCACCTCTCGCGCACTCCGCCGCCGCCGCGCGCGACTCACCGCCGCCGGTCTGCGCATTCCAGAGGAGTGACGTCGTAGCCGTGGTAGACGCACTGGCGCCGGCGCGCGCTCGCTGTGCAGTCGCCGTCTGACACTGCGCTGCAGCCGCTGCGCTTCTGACTGGCGTTTGCCAGTGTGGTATAGCCATGGAGAAGGAGAGCGCAAATGCTGCTCAACAGCGCAGAAGAACGGAGAAGCTTGACTAATCGGATCCCGAAGTAGTTGCCTGGCAATTAGCGGTTGAGCGTAGGAGGAATGAATACATGTGCCACATAATACGTATACCGTGTGTGTGCCATTGGAGCAGCAGTAAGCATGACAATCAAGCTAATCCTTGACAATCTAGACAACCAGGAAAGCTAAGAATAATCAGCTGAACCTTTGCTAACGCTACGTATATCCTGGCATAGCCGAGCTAAGCCACTGCAACTTTTGTTTTATTTTTCGCCACGAAAGTTATCAATACACAAACTAGAACCGGGCATTTCCTATATCCGAAGTTACTATAACGAAGTCCCACAATGCACATATCATGAAGGGAGGAAATAAACTAGGAGGCAGCATTAGGCCACGCAGCCGGCCTGGGCAAGCCAACTCTCTGTCAAGCCATTGTCCTGGCTTTTTCCCTCGAAAAGTCTGCCCAACACGTGACCCCTCAGACTCGGCGCAGTGGCCCAGCATGTTTCGTTCACGCGATCGCTCGGGCTCCTCTGGCAGCGACTATGCCTGCACAGCGGGGGAGCGTATACTAAAACCTAGCGCGCTCCGACGTGACGGCCACGTGTTGGGCCGACTCGTTTGGCTTCAATCGCGTTGCGCAATGCTCCATCCTATATGTTTCCTTCCTCTCATGACGCGTATGGAAATGCGTGTAGTAAACACTGCGCGGCGGCAGGTGCTTTGTCGCGTGACGGTACGTCGTAACCCTCAGCTTCGCCACCTCCCCTCCCGCCGTTCTCCACTCCTGGCGTGACCGCTATGAATGCAGATGAGTTCGACGCAGGGCGCCAATCTACCGCCCTCGTCGCGTTAGCGTGCTGGGACATCGCGGTAAAGAGCGCCGATAATTAACCGCTGGCAACGGTTGGCGTGGAACGCGCCTCATTATCAAAAAAAAAACGAGACCATGATTTCTTTTTCATGAAAAGAACGGAAAAGGGAAAGGTGGGCCTCTTTACATTCTTCCAGTAGTCCATCATATGATGTCGTAACCAGACAAATTCACGGCGCGAACTAGACGCGGACAGAGAACACATACGACAGGACGTATGACTCACCATCTTGCACAAACCAAGGTTCCGCTCTATCGTATGATGTCGGACAAAGAGGTACGCCCGTCGATTGCACAACGTACTATTATGACGTTTCTCGCTCGTCTAAAACCGATCGACATTTTATGCAGATTGACGGTACAGTTCGGGGATCAAACGCTGTCACGGCCACATGTGATTGCACGGCATAAGGTATTCACGAAAGGTCATGGAGAGGTTCAAAACGAGAACCAAGATCGCCCACAGACGCGCATTACAGAGATGAATATTCAAGTTACTCGTGATCTTCGGGGGCAAGTTTCTGTAAAAGTCCACTAGGTGGACTATTACAGAATACCGCCCGTGGAGAGGGACCGACGTTTGAATGCTTCCGAAATTTGGTTAAAGATGGGTATAACTTATGGAAGCATTCAATCCGTAATCACAAAATACCCAGGACCCCTAAAGCGTCTACCCAAAGGGTCCCACGTCTTTTGACTGCAGAACACAAGTTTGGCACGCGTTTGTACGTGTGTAAGCTGCTCTCAGCGCGGTTTGGACAAGAAAAGGACAATTTTTTTTTCAATCGCATCGTTACCTGCAATGAAACTTGGGCGCGCAATTACACGCCTGAATCAAAACAAGCAAGCATGGAGTGGAGAAAGAGAGGTGAAGTAGCCCCTGTCAAAACCGGCACTCGGATGTCACCTGGCAAAGGTGTTTGCAAGCCTTTTTCGGGAACCAGCGAGGCCTTTCGCTCATTGATTGATTGCACGCTTATCGCACCATCAGTGCTACAGTTTACGGCCAGCTCTTAAGTGATGTTAAGCTTGCTTAACCTCACTAAAGCTTCCCCCCCCCCTCACCGTATCCGTCGCCTCCTCCCCGTTCCCCGCGAGCGAACGAAGACGGCGCGCTTCCGGACGCCTTCCCCTCTCGCGTGAGCGAGATTAAGCTGCGGTTGCCGGCTCACCCTCGCACGCTTTCTCTAGCACACACAGCGTACGGTACGCGGCGACGGTTTTATCGCCGTTCGACTTTATACGCAACCTCACGGCGACGACGACGGCAAAAATGCGCTTGGAGTGTCCATATAATTGCTATCGCAATAACAAACAAGCGCAGTGTCACGCGCGCACAGGTAAGCATGAACACATCACGCTAGAGTGAGAAAGCGCGCCAGCAGCAGCGAGCAAATTGACCTTCGCGCTGTCTCTCGTCTCGCTTCAACGCGAACTAGACATCGAAAGCAACGCGCATACGAAGCCACCGGCACTCGGCGCATGCACTGTGTACCATCGAAAATCGTTTTGAAGATTAGGCCCCCGCGGGCGCACACTTCGGCCTCATAGCAGATCGCTTTAAGATACGGCGCCCGCGCTACAGATCGGTCAGCAGCAGCCGCAAGAGCAGAATGCACCCTAATCCCTACCGTCTCCGTCGCCTCCTCCCCGTGCCCCCGCGAGCGAACGAAGACTGCGCGCTTCCGGCCGCCTTCC
This sequence comes from Dermacentor silvarum, assembly GCF_013339745.2. Taxonomy (NCBI): domain Eukaryota; kingdom Metazoa; phylum Arthropoda; class Arachnida; order Ixodida; family Ixodidae; genus Dermacentor; species Dermacentor silvarum. Next base: position 107,321,938 of record NC_051162.1, on the reverse strand, counting down.
TCTCTCGCGTGCGCGAGATTAAGCCGCGGTTGCCCGCTCACCCTCGCACGCTTTCACTTGCACACATAGCGTACGGAACGCGGCGACGGTTTTATCGCCGCTGGACTTTATACGGAACCTCACGGCGACGACGACGGCAAAAATGAGGTTGGAGTGTCTATCGCAATAATAAGCTCTGCGAGACCACCGATTCGGAGACGACGATGCAGTAAAGGAGTGTGTGCGCAACTGACTGCTGACACGAACTACATTCTTTTATTGCGATAGCAATTACATGGACACTTCAAGCGCATTTCTGCTATCGTCGTCACCGTGAGGTTCCGTATAAAGTCCAAGGACGATAATATCATCACTGCGCGCCGTATTCTGTAAGTGCGACTGAGAGCGTGCCAGGTTGAGCCGGTGATCGCGGCTCAATCTCGAGCACGCAAGTGACCGACGCCGGAAGGAAGCGCATCGTCGTCCAGTCGAGCGCAACGCTCCGGTGAGAGGGTAGGGAAGGTTGGAGAGAGCAAACTGGTGTGGTTACTATATCGGCTGAGAAAGTCTTAAATGGAGTTTGGCAGGTCAGGTAATGCGTAGAGCAAAGAATGTGGTGGTCGATTGCAGAAACAAAAGCAGTGTCAAGGGAAGGTAAGCGCCGTCCAGAATGGTAGAGAATTATGCGGTCTGGTGAGATCTTGAAATTTGCAGGAACGCGTCGCAGCGGGATCACACCAGACGTGTAGAAATTGAGTTTGCTGGGAGAGGCTTTCCTCCGCAGCCGACATACGGAACAGTATGTTGATGATAATGATGGCGATGTTTATAATAATGCAAGGAAATTAGTGGTGATGATGAGTGATATATAACCTCCTGAGACCCGAACACAACTATGGGATATAATCGGTCTTCTAGGTGGTTTTTATTGTCTACTATTATGTTATGAACATGAAAAACAAATTTTCAAATTGAAATACCACGGTTAGATACCAAACACTGCGTATCCGTGTACGTGAAACAAAAATCGCTATCTCCATCATCTTCGCGTGTTTGCTATGGTAAAAACTGTATTTCATTGCCTAAACGCAGAGATAAAGATGGAACTAAGTGTAGCACATTGTCATGTTGCTGCCGATTGCAGTGTTGTCTGCACACAATCTCAGTGATTTCGAAACACACCTCAAGTTTGCTTTCGGTCGCATGGAACGACAGAGAGGCCTAGATCAATTGAGAGTCAAACTTCTCGAAAGCGGATGACAATAATATGAGTAAACCACTTCTTTACAGTTACACATGCACCGCGCACTTCATACCCAGAAAGAATATTCTGCGTAATCACTTCCGAGTTAATTTCGAAAAAAAAGAAATGTGGAAAGCAATGTGCAATATATCGTACAAGGGTGTCATAGGAGGATAATTGATGGACAGGAGTAATGGCAAAGCTTCCCCATTGCAACAAGGACAAGAGGAGCGTCGCGCAAGTCGACGGCACGGCGGCGCCACCAAACACCCGGCGCGAGAGTGTTACGTCAAGCACGGAATCTCGTAGCTCGGCAACACGATCGGTCGCCGGCCCCTATGCAGCCTTATACGCCCGCATTCCGTGACGTCACTGCACGAGTACATTGTCCCGCGCTTTCCCTCCGGCAGTGACAAGCGAACCAACTTCTCCAGTCCCCACGTGGCCAACCACGCGGAGTTTCATCGAAGTATAAAGAAACGGCGATGCCAAAGAGCGCGATCATACAGAGCAAGCAAAAGGATTGGGAGGAGGAGGAGGAGGAGATTTTAATAGAGAGGAGGGAGGAGAGGTCGGCCTGGAGAGCGTGTCTCTAGCCAGCCACTCCTCACTGGGGTAAGGGGAAGTGGGAGATACAGGGAGGGGAGGGAGAGATTATGATATGGTACAATGAGCTACTATATACACACTTTGTCTAATACGCGGATGTGCGCTTTAGACACACACGCGCGCGCGCGCGCAGGAGTAATCTTGTTCGCACAAAACGTTATCGCGTTGTGTGGACACATTTCGCACTGTCTTCGCGTCCCAAAAGACCTGTTTGCACAGGTCCTAGAGACGACCGTCTAAGCCAGTCTCGCATAGAAAGTTCAAGAGTGATGTTACGGTGCGTTGAGCGATGGTCAGCTCTTCTCCACGCGCCTAAAATATTTTCTTCCGAAAAGGAGCGGGAGTCCAAACAGTCAACAGTAAACTTAAGTGTCCTTCGCTCAGCCGCATATTGAGGGCACACGCAAAGTATGTGGTCTATTGTTTACAGTCAGTGTCCCATTCTATTCTAATCTTGAGAAGGTATCGGCGAGTGTATACGCCACACCGAGCCGTAATCGATGGATAAGTGTTTACTGATTACTGACTGACTCACTAGTCGGCTGATTATGACTAACTGTGACTGACTGAGTAGTCGACAAACTGCCTGACTGAATAGTCGACTGAGTGTGACTGACTAACTGTGAATAATTGACTAATCAACCAACTTGCTAACTGATTAGTCTACTGACTAAGTAACTGTAATTCATTAGTCGATTTCGAGCCGCCATGGCCAGTGGAATCCCGGAATGAGGACACCACCCACTCGACCTCAAGGGCAACGACGTCGATGGTCCAAATAAATGTTTTCTCTCTCTCTCTCTCTGATAAGTCGATTACCTGACTGACTGTCCTATCAACTGACTGGTGGACTGACTGGTTTCTGTTGTCTTAAAGCAGCACAGGTGCTACGAAAGCGCCTTGTTGAGAGGAAATGTACTGGTGGAACCTGATTAAAGTTTGAGTACTTGTCATTCTTGAACGTGGACCTATAGACAGCCACACAAGCGTTTTTTTGCAAAACGCCTCCTTCAGAATACCCGCTCCAACCTGCATCCAAACGCCAATGGCGTACATCCATCCTCTTTTCAGAACAAAAATAAAATAAAAGCTATTAATTGATTGATTCTGATTGGGCACTAGCTCAGCAAACCTTCCCTATCTAGGGAGTACGAGAACACCAGGAACTGGAGTAAATATAGCAGAATCACTTACTCCTCCATAACAGGACGTACTAGCAATCCAATGTTCTCACAGGGTACACTTAATAATCATCAAGGCAGACCCTATTCGGGCCTTGCCACCAAAATATATGCCAAGTTATGTCCTGGGTCACCGCTCCCAAGGGACGTCCGCTCAGCAGAAGGTTACAACATGAAATGCTTCCGTTCCCTGTGGTCTTCAAGCCAGCGTAACAATCTCAAACGAACGCTGCCCGCTTATTCTGTATTCTGCGCGGGCTTTACATTATTTTGCCACTCCCTCGTTGGGAATTATATCTCCTTATCCACACCCCCTGTGCAAGATTTCCAATCAGCACAATTTCTTATTGGCCTCCTTGCATTTCTGTCGCTCTTCTTTATAGAAATAACAATAAACATAATTATCGCTGTTCATTAGCGACGGCTACCTCGATCAATAATCCCTAAATCAATTAATCTGCTGCAATACAATTTACAAAGATTTACCCTATCAGTCTAAGCACAACGTGTTTGTCGATAAATGTGACAGTAAATGAAAGATCCAAATTGATATATTAAAAATGTTACACAGGCTTAACCTAACAGAACCAAATACCAAATAGTATGTAAACAAACAGAAAAGCCTTATCTACACCAACACTACGAAACGCCGACACTTCAGGTGTGCATTGTAGTATCATTACGCAATATGCAACACGGTCAAAATAAAACTAGCATGTCATATTGAGATCCTCGAAACTATCATAACATGCACTAATGGAGTTCCAATTTTTACATTTCATCTCAAGGAGCCGAAATCATTTTTGATATACAGCATCTGTATCGGCCACCGTAGACTTTCGTGCCAACGTCTTTTGTCTCTCTCTCTCTCTCAACACTCATGCCAGCATAACCTTTGTTTCACGCGCCAATGCTGCCGCTTGTGATTGAGGTCAGCTTTGAGATAGCAACCCTACAATCCGAGTGGTACCATTACCACAGTTCTATCTGAAATACTGGAGACGAGCCAAAGACGACTTGCATTCGCAAGGAACACGGCAGGTGCCTGTAACGCAGCCGCGATAGCTCGCTGTGGCGACCTCTACGGGGACAGCGGTCGCAACATCATCGAGAGCACGCCGGAGAAATACAAGCCGGCCGATCGACCCGGTCGGCAGGAGGAACTCAAGACTTCTCCAGCGCGCAGGCGTAAACAGGGGTTGCTGACAGTTTGCCGATGGGAACGCGATGAGGGAAGTTGTGGAGGGTCGAGGGGGGAGGGGGGGAGGTGGTGTAGGAGGGCTGTAGAGGCGAGGATGCTCAGGTTTCAGCCACTAGCTCTGGGACGCGGCGTGCTGCGGGATCCTCGCAAGTAGATGGCACCGCTCTGTCTTGGCAGGGCGCCCGTACCGGTCCGAAGGGGGGGATCACTATACTGTCTTCGAGGATTTACGGCGCCGCGCTAGCCTCTATCCGCAGATGCTGCTCATCGTGTCAGGTTTCTCACGGACCCGTCGGTCAACGACTCGATGCGTGTTGCCGGAAAGCCGAGTTGGGCGGCTGCTGCTGCTGCCGCTTTGGGTCATACTAAGACTCGTCCCAATTCTGGCGAATCCGGGAAAAGAAGACAGCTTCCCGAAGACAGAATCGAAGTCAAAAAACGATGCAGGCTACTTGCAGTGCAAAGTGAGGAGGATTACGGGGGCCAGCAAATAAATCTTCGCTTTAATATGGAACACTGACTGAACCCACTTTACGACCAATCCTAGACCTATCGGCATTATAATTTGAAAAAAATATTGCAATCGATTTTAATACCAATATTTTCCGTAATATACTACGAACTTCCGTACTACTCAAATGTTAGCTGTTAGTTAAACTATCACTGACTTTCACAGCAAAGCTGTTAAGGGCTACGGGAGATCGCGTCCGTAGACCGACCGGCGTGTACAAGAATTTCAACTCCATGCATGTGTCCGTTTGGCTCCATGTGCGTGGCCGTTTCCCGCCAGTTGTGCCTTAGCACAGGGATCAAAATGGATGACTAACATGAATGATAGGTCATGACCTCAATAACATCACATGATCGTCAGTTACGTTACGATTGACGATAATAATATTACGTGTGACGCATACCCGCTTTGGATATGCGGGTATGCCAGGGATATGCGGGACAAGAAAGGGACAAGAAAGAAGGAAGGAAGGAAGGAAGGAAGGAAGGAAGGAAGGAAGGAAGGAAGGAAGGAAGGAAGGAAGGAAGGAAGGAAAGTAATAAAGAAAGAGAAAAAGAAAGAAGAAAGGTAAGAAAGAAATCACGTTTGGATCATACCCGCGTTGGATATGTGGGTATGAGCCACCGAGAGCAGGAGAGTTCGCACGGCATCCTCACGGTGCCGTGTAGGGTGCTGCGGCTATGAACGCTGTGGCTCATGCGCTAGTCTATGACGATGGAGCGGACTTGGCACAGCAAACGCACTACTTGGCCACAGCGCCGGGCGAAAACAAGACGCCGGCGTCCTTGCTCTTTGACGAATGCGCCGAAGACGCTCAATATAGTCAATAATGATAGTATATAAATACACTGTAAGAATATTCACTACAGCAGACCGACCATAGTCACAGCTTCGCTGGCATCCTTCTTCACAGTAGTGGAAGGGCTCTGATTTTTTTTTTCCGTAGGGGCACAGCGAACAGCCACTGCTTTATATTATAATCGCAGCAAGAGCAATCTACGCGAGAGAAATGCAACAATAACTATATATATTTTTTTTATCTGTAGGTAGTTGCGGGCCCGTCAACATTTCATTGTGGCCGGCGATTACCAGCGGCGGCTGGTCAGCGGAGCAATTAAGCGGGAGCGTTTGCTTGCTTGCTTGCTTGATTATCTCGTCTTTTTGACGTTCTCCGTTTTGACGTTCTCTGACGCCATTTTCCTCTGCGGACCTCGCGAACGGTCGCTGTTGGTACCAATTCACGTCAAATATTCACGTACGAGCGGCCACCATTCCGGTTGCCGTTATATACATCGCTTCTATTAGGCGGTGTTGCCGCTGCAGGTAAGTCATAATAACAGAGCGGGTCCGAAAAATCAGTCTCTAAAAACATTCGTCCGCGACTGTTGTGTCCAAACCTTAAGTGGACGGTTTCGGGTCCAAACTGGACACAAATTAAAAAGCGTATCCTTACTGGTTTCCATAGGGCAATCGCAAACAAACTCTAAAAAAAAAAAAGAAGCTGGTTGTGTCATAGAGTTTTCTACAAGAATTACTAGAGGGAGCTCCGGCGCTGCGGACGTTTAGTTGCCATAGGAACGATGGTCAGTACATGGATTTGTCTAAATCTTTGTGATTTCTGGCTTCGAACGTTCTTGAGGCGCTATTTTTTACATCTTCGCAAACTTTCAAGGAATCATAGTTTTATAAACGCAGTGGGCAATAAGACTCTAGTGCAAATGCATACTCATTGCGAATTGATGTAGTTGTGACACGTTACGTTGTTGAAAATAATCGATTTGCGAAGTCGCAAAGCCGTTTATAGCGAGAAGGACGACCCCAAGCACGACCCCATGATGATTGGTGATGATTTTCATTGGCATACCCTTCCAAATGGGGCGGTCACAAATAGTCACCTCGCCTGCTTGAGCTAATCACCTATTACATAGTGATTAGTCCGGCATTTTGCCTGCCTATCCTTGATGTTTTCTCTCTTCATTAAAACCTCTATCCATATATGTAAGTGTGGGTAGGTTTGTCTGTCGCACCATGGACAGATGTCCATGGCGCGACTCCACCCCGACGCTAGAACACATCACTTACCAATGCACGCAGCGTCCGGCCGACGCCGTCTCGCCGCTACTTAACGACACACTGAGCAATTGGTCGTGGGAGGCGCGACTCTCCGAACTTGGACTTGGGACGCCAATTGGCGACCCTCGACCAGGCCCGGCGCGCCGCAATAGCCAGTGGGGCCCTGGAAGAGGGGCTCCATCCACAGTAACCAAGCACGATCTTTATTTCAATAAAGTTGTTTCTATCTCTCTCTCTCTCTCTATCTCTACATTGTACAGTTACCTATAGCCCATGCTGACCCATCTTGTTATCCGCCACAAGATAGTCAGAGCACGCGATAACTTCGTTCATGGACGGAGGTGTGCAGTGTGTACCTATGCACATAACGACCCAGGTCTGATTATTGAATGCCTAAGCATTTCTATGCTGACCCAACGAGAAAAACCGTCCATCCGTCATGTACGACGATCGCTTTCAAGATAGAGCGCGCAGCTGCGAGCGACTGTACCTTCGCGCTGCCTGTCGCTTCCACGCTACCGAAGCGGCGAGAACACGGCGCTCACGATGCTCTCATAACACGCCGCTCCCTGCGTAGAAGTTTGTGCTGCAAGAACACGAATAAATCTTATGATATTTTCGTGACAAAATAGCCCTTCAGTATTGAGGTGTTGCTTTCCTTGTGGTGGCAAACAGACAACACCGAAAAACTAGAAAAGGATGGATAACAATAGTACACTTCTCATCAAATTATTTCGCCTTCTCCGCACTGCTGCCACTTTCCGCGTATGCTTGTTTCCTGCAGGATTTAAAATGTCTTATTCCCTGCTATATCTGCTGTGCATTTGGTACAGTTCTATGATTACTGTACGTGCAATATTTACTGTTAAGATATTCGCGAATTTACTTGCGCCTAGGTATATGTATGTATCGAATATATACTTGATACATGGATGTCGGATGCATGCTAGCACCTACGTGTAGATTACGTACGTTTGGTCGAAGCACAGAAAATGGCAGAGCCGACATTAGATTTTTACGGGAAAGTAGTTACGAAATATCTTGTACAAAATTAAGTAATCGCATTGTTTTCCAATGACTTCAAAAGGCGCACCATAACACACCTGCTCCACAAATTCTCCGTAACAGTAAACAGGACTTCCCAGACGACGATCACACAAACAACGAAAACAAATAATAACGTCGCTGGACATATTCATTGTTGTTTCAGTCACACTACTCAGTCGACACTGATCATAAGCGTCTCACTAATTATTTGCAGCAAGCATTTCAATTCATGTAGATGCACTCGCGAGAGTACGGCTTTCTTTAGCTCGGTGTTTGCTAATCCAGGTGGCATCTCGACCGCTTCGCTATAATGGCTCGCACCGGTCATTAGAGGCGGACTGATGGCACACAGTATTACTTCGAGCCTCATTACGACGTGGATTATCGGCAAGCCGCCAATTCAGCGAGCACCTAAGAGCACTCTGTGAAGTACCGCAAATGATGCTACGAACACGACCAGAAAAGCATGTATATATGATTACCATTTGCCCCTCAGAGAACCGTACCATTAGCGGCAAAGCCAGCACTATTGGCGATCAATAATTTCGCTACATAATGCTCTCAGGTTGATGTGCGTAGAACGTGCAAATTTCCGCTTTACTTTTACAGAAACCAGAATGCTGCATGAATGATGGGAGTGTTTAGTGCCTAAAAGCGATACAGGGGCTATGGTTTTGGCTGTGTATAGTGAAGAGATCCGCGTTCAATTTTACCCGCCTACAGAAAGCTTGCTTCAACGTGTACCCTAGTCCAGTTACACGATTGCTTTTCAGGACTCTGGCGCGAGTTAGTTGGTTCATCATCTTGAACCATAATGTATGTTCAGGATCTTGAACCATCTCCCATAACGTAAAAAAAAGGGTTGCTGGGAGATATAACGTAAACGTGCTGTTTTCCGCCGCTTACAAACTGGCAAATCTATGCCTTCTGTTGAAAAAAAGAAACACGTGTGGTTTGCTCTAAAGCGCATGAAAATCATTTCATCAAAGTTGGCACACGTACCCGTGACGTGGTTTACGAGATTCCACTGAGTTGCAGCCGTTGTTATATACATAGGCGGTCACATGAGTGACCATTGTAAGAGATGCGGTTGTAAGCCAGAACTGGAAAAAAACAAAGTTCCTGAAAAGAGCCACAGAGAGAGGGAGAGAGAGATTATAGAAGCATACTACATAACTAAAGCGAACCACAAATGCATCAGTACACCGGCACTGTCACTGCTTGATAAGGAGACAACATATTTAGATGGTTTGCTTTAGCCTATGTACCGTTGCAGCATCGCAGAAATTGTATGTCTGTTAGGATTTTTGGACTGTTAAGTTTTTTTTAGAGTGTTTTAGAATTTTTGCTAAGCTAGGGTATAAATATTGCTTGGACGCTCAAAATAAACAGTTGCAAGTCAGTGCTCGTCTTTGTTTCATCGCGTTTCTCGTCTTTCGTCTCGTTTTCTTTGCGCTGGTGAAAGTTTGCTTCAAGATTGCTTTTCGCATGCCGCCGCGGACGGGACACGAACCTGCAACCTCCTGCTCGGAAACAGAACATCGTAACCACCAATCCAAAGCGGCCGGTTAGCTGTAAGCCTAAAAAAAAGAGAGAAAGAGCAAGGAGAGTAAAGACAGGGAGGTCAACCAGACAAGCGTCCGGTTTGCAGCCCTGCACTGGGGTAAGGGAAAGGAGGAATAGAAAGAGAAAGAGAGTGACCACTGAGCACACGTAGGATGATGCACGGGAACACTATAAGCGGTCTCTCATGCCCGTGCCACACGGGCAAAGTAAAGTGCACTTTGAGCGAGTGCACTTCAGCGCGCTGAGTGTCACTTTGGCGGCACGCTGCTACACGAGAAAGAAAAGTGTGCTTTCAAATTGATGGTCATGGCAATCGGGAGTCAGATGGGAAAGCATATATTTGTTAATATAAAAATGTGCGCCCGAAAACAGTTTAATATTGTTCGAAACCACATCTACAATCCACCTTTACAAGCGCCGGAAACGACGGCAACTTGACCAGCAACACTCAAAACGACTCGATCTGCCAAACAACTGCGCAGCCATTGCCCGGCGTGGTCGTGAACAGCCCGAGAGCAAGAGTAGTTTCTTGCTGTTCTTAACTTTTTTTAAGCAGTGTGGCACATTTTATCATCTTGTAACGTTTGCAATTTAAAACAATGTTATTAAAAATTACTCCTGACTCTGCTTTCAATAATACTTTATTTTTTACTCATTGCTAACGAGGCTACACACTTCGCCGCCGCGAAGTGACTTCGCCGAATACACTCGCCGGCGAGTGCGCTCTGCAGTGAGTGTCACTAAGCGTTCCCGTGTGGCAGCCTGCGAATGACACTAGCCGCGAAGTGCACTCACTCAAAGTGCACTTTACCTCGCCCGTGTGGCACGGGTATCAAACCGGTGATGTAGTGTACTAGTGCCCGAATCACTTTTTGTGCCAGTGAAGCATGTGGCCACGGTCGGAGCATCTGTCTCAGAGAATGGTCTCGAGTCCAGTCGGTTCAAAGTTGTCCTGAGAGAGAGAGGTTGTACGTCGTAGTAAGATTTTCATTGTTAAATAGAGGACAAACACATTTAGTCCCGTGCACACTATCACGTGCACTCAAGAGCATCATGTCTGCCGGTACCTTTAGATGAATTCGTTCTCGGGAATCGAAACCGAAACCTAGCTCTCAGCAACAGGACGACATAGGCAATGATTTACCAACGGCGCGTTCGGTGCGAAAGTTGTCGCTTTCACTGGAAGTGAGAGGAAAACGTTTTTTTAGCAGCGCATCCCCCACCAACCATGCAAGGCGAGACAAGCGAGTGAAGACACGACGTTCAAGTTGCACCGCGTGGGCCGGTACGTACCGCTTGATTGCGGGCGGGAGTCGAATCAGCGAACTAACGAACAACAGTAAAACGCAGTGAAATATGAACGCTTGTTCGCTGGAAAAAAAGAGGACAGACGGTTTTAGGCACACTAGTCCACCAAGGCCTACATTCGCAGAGTCACGGTCATTCGAGTGCATTATTTGAGCCGGTATGGCAGGCTCCACGCACCCTGCGCATTCGAGTACCTGCTTCCTCAAGAGTTTCCGCTACGTCTCTATTACTTCATCTTCATTTTCTTTTTGTCTGGCCATACGTTTTGCCGCGAAATAGTGAAGTGCGAGCGTGTAGATGTAAGGAAGACCTTAAGAAAGAAAAAAAGAGAGACAACCGGACGCCTTATCTTATCGCTCTGCGACGGTCGGTCGTCCAAGGGAGGGGAGACCCCGCGCTGAACGTTAATGAAAGGTTGGATTTATAAGGACTCCGACGCGAGAGCCTACCCCGCGGATACGCGTCAAGCAAGCGACAATGCGGACTCTTGGGCACATTGTGTTTCGCATCACTCCTGCGTGTGCGTGTGTGCGCGTGTGCTTGTGTTTGTGTTTGAGTGCTTGTGTGTGCGTGCGTGTGTGAGTGTGTGTTTGCGTGTGTTTGTGTTTGCGTGTGAGTGTGTGTTTGTGTTTGCGTGTGAGTGTGTGTTTGTGTTTGCGTGCGTGTGAGTGCATGTGTGTGTGTTTCGTAGTCTGATCATGTCTATAGCGTACAGTACGTACAACAGCACTGTACTCTCACTACAGCCCAGAAACACACAACATGAAACCTTTAAGTTTATAGAAGCACACAACTAAAACAAGTGCGAATTAACAAATGCACTAGTGACAGCATGACACCTGACATAGTGAAACTCGTTAGAGTACGTTAAGTCAAATTAGAAACGCTACATTTATTGAGCGTTATAGTTCGACAAAAGAGGCCGAATCACTTAGAAAATGAAAAAAAAAATGGCCGCGGTAAATGGTGCACGCATATAGAGAGAATTGTTAGTTTCCGGTAGCTAAAGGACGCTATGCCTGTACAGCAACCAAGCGATGTAAAAAACGGGAAAGCGCAAGATCGGGGAACATTTTTTTGGCATCGAGGAAGGCAATGGCAGCGTTCCACTTTGTGACTGTTCGTCGAACACTCAGCGAAAACTTATACAATGGTTGATAATTGTGACTGCTTAATTTTTTTTTTACACGGCGAGCATAATAATCGATGGATAGCACTCTAATAATTTTTAGACTTTGACCACAACTGTACCGATAGACCGATATTTCCTTTGCACTGTCACTATGTATAGTTGACATTAATTATAGTTGTTCGCAATGTTCATTCGAGAGTTTCTTTGTAGAGTTGCTACTTTGTTTTCACTCCTATGCGATAAGGTCGTGGTTTTCGCAATAGCTGTTCTGTTCTGTTTCCAACAAAAGCGCATGCAAAAGTATACAAGACTAAATATCTAACTGTAACACCTCTTCAAGTTACAAAGAGAAGCCAGCACTTTATTTGTGCGCCAACACCTCGTTCAATAATGTCAATAAGAAATAGGAAAAAAAACAGGCACACTAGCTGATCAGTAGCTGCAGCTCGCGCGATGCCTGCAGCTAAAGCTATTACAAAGTTATAATGATGCGTTCCTTTATTCTTCAATAAATGACGCCTTCGTCATAGGAATTAGCGCACGGAGTCTTACCTGCAATACGTGAAATTACCGAAAAACAGTCTCGCTGAGATCGTTACGTCGTGTTTTCCAAACAATGTCAGAACGATCGTACTCCTCCGCGTGCTTTCGAATTAAAGAAATGTGTTTCGCGAGGCATGCAAATATAATGAACAGCCTCCAGGTCTACTTGAACCCTGCACGGCATTCCACGAGAAACTCCCGTCGTAGCTGACTTCCAAACCACCTTGATTGGCCGCCGGCCCAAATTGGCGTTCTTTCCCGCATGGAAAAGCACGCGCTTTGCTCGAGCATAATTGGGAATCACATCTCGAGGCAAAGCCGGCCGCCGGAGACCAAATCATTTATTGCACAAAAAGGAAAAGTACTGTAGTTTAATTTAGCCTAGCTTCGACAAGCTGTTATAGTTTCTGCATCTACACCTGCCCCTTCTTCTCCCCTTATTTTCCCCCTTTTTTTCAGTTCGGTTGTCTGTTTCATTTCTGACTACTTGTTCTTATTTGCAACTGGGATCCGACGTTCGAGGAACAATTCTCGCCAGTCCTCACCCATTGACGTCTTTCGCCATGGCTTGTCGCCAACGCCACTCGCATCTGCAGGAGGCTACCTCGCTGTTTATTTGCAATCATTTTGGCCGCTGGGTCGGTTTTCTTCGTGATAAGGCGAGCAGGCCTTGGTGACATCATACACCGCATGCGCCGCCCCCTTTAAGGTCCCATTAACTCCAATTAGTACCAGGAAGGCAAGTGCAGTAGGCCTAACAGACAAACATTCAGGACATACAAGCTTAGACGGAATGGGCGTGCTGTGTGAGAACATTCTAGAGTTAATGAAAAACTGGAGGTGTTTGTTTGCCTCAATCACGGCCTGCTACTCACAAAGTCTCATTAAGACCCGAGGGTTTCAAGAATGCAGAAAATGCTGCGCCGCAAAACGTAGGCGATGCTGCCCCGCAGGCCGAGAATATCTGGCAACTGCAAGCTTCAGTCGCTGCGAAAATGTAGCGCAGGCTTAAGAGATTGTGTGTCACGCGAGCAATTACTCCAGTCGGGTAAAACATGCTCCCCAGTGTGTTGTAATAGATGGTTGGACACATTAGTAAAGAGGGTCAAAACAAAAAAAAAATAATATGGGATGGTTGAAGAGGGAAGACTAAGATGCTCAATGCACATGATTGGCAGAGTCAAGAGTTACGTTGCCAGGAAGGCAATTGATGTTCACTTAAGAGAAAATAGGTTCACTTCAAAAAAAAAAAAGAAATATGCTAAAAAAAAGCCAACGAGAATGTAGACTTGAAAAAAACGAAGCCAAAGGAGGAGTGGTTGACAAATATGAAAAAAAAATATAATAATAATAATATCAACGAAGACATCAACAAAGAAAAAATTCAAGGAGTCGGCGAATGCCAGGATAAGAAATATCGAGCAAATCGTCAACACAAAGTTCCAAAAGGAGCAGCTGATTACCCGAGTGAGACTACCTCCAGGAAGATCTCAACAAGCAGAAACATGTAAAGAAGCGAGTAAGCGGCAAGACAAAATCCCGACGGACAAAGACGGACATCAGTAAGCAAATGTTGTAGGAGTGGTTAAATGACCGGGCGAAATAACACTGCGATCAGTACAGGATACATCAGTAAAGCCCTCAGTTATAGGAGGAGTGCGTCACTAATAGGGCACGACAATATCGACGGAGACTACAGCAAGTAGTTGAAGGAGCGGGTGACTCACTGGATAAAGAGAGAGAAAAAAATGAGCGCAGCTTGCACTAGCAGTGCAAGGCTGGAGCAAACAGCGGAGGAGCTTGTGATAGACCAAGCCGTATACAGCCAGGGTCGCAATCCCGACGACGCTGGATACTCAAACGCAGAGCCTCACGTTCTCGTTCTCGAAACTCGGGATTTTCGACTCGACGACGCCTCTTCTCGGCTGCAGCTTCGGCAGGGTATTCCGGATCAGCTCGCCGCCGACGCGCAGATTCTCGCTTGGCCGCACGACGCGCTTCAAGACGCGGCCTGGCGAAGCGTTGACATGTCTAGGCGAAGCGAGGCACATGTTTGTTGCTAGGCGACGCGAAGTGACGTCACGGCTAGACGGAGCAGGTGCGCGGTGGTAGCAGCTCGGCGCGGCGGTGCGGAGCGGCGGCGAAGAGAGGTGCAGCTGTGCCAAGTGGGTGCTAGGCAACGCGCGGTGACGTCATCGCCAGGCGCACTCTCTGGTATACGCTATACGGGCCAACCTCCGGCTTAAACAGCTCCGCTGTTAAAAGTGCTCATCAAAAAAGAACGACCCGTGCACATATGAACTATCCCATTTTTACGTGCAGTTGCAACGATAATTCTAGTCCGCTTACGGGATTGTAGTCTCCAGCGCACCGAGCGCCACCAGGCTGCCGGTATACTACGGCAGGAAACAATGTAAAATAAGGAAAAAACTAGCACGACCCAATGTGACGCTGTCGATGGCAACAGTGCGAGACTGCACCAAGACGACGAAATTGAAAGTTTAACGAGCGTGAGGAAACTAGAGCTCACTCGACCGAGAGCTGAGTCCTATAGATCTGAGTACAAGGCTTCCACAATGTCAATCCAAGGGCCGTACAGATCGCAAGTGGTCCCCATTATTCCTACGACGGCTGAGCGATCAGGCTGCGAGCGCAACGTTTCCTTCTATAAAGTTTATGCGAAACTTTACGAAGCAGCCACCGATGTCCGATCTGATAAGCTCACATAAAACTCCACGCATCTCTGACTCTGCAGACGATTATATGGCCGACAGGACTGAACTCGGTCCATCATAGCCGCCCGCCCTGAGTAGTCTAACACACACACTGTGGGCTATTGGAAGATTACGTATGAACATTACCTATTTGTAATATATCAATTACCCAGAAACATTAGCTACACACATTTACACGGAGACAAAGATAAAGAAAAAAAGTTACAGTGATGTTTCACTTGAACGCGGGTGACGCGCAAGCGTATGGGTGCTATAGCGCACACGACGCTTTCGGCCCTCGATCGGCGCGCTACACGTCTACACTGCCCGTATCGCAGATCGTATTCAAGATAGGGTCATAGAAATTCCTTTCGCTATGATAGGGCTCGCGTGGCCGCGTCATACGCAGGAGCCGCCGGAGTGCTGGTAGCTTCGTATGGAATGTACTTTCGACGTTTAATTCGCGTTGAAGCGAGAGGCAGCCCGAAGGTCAATTCGCTCGCTGCTGTATCGCCGCGCTGACTCACTCCAGCGTTTTGACAGCGACTTTCCGCGACATCGGTAGAAAAGTGCTGATGTTTGCCTGCGCGCGCGTGACACCGTGCTTGTTAATTTAGTTAGTAGGCGAATGTTTACAAGTTCACACGGCCGATAAAACTACTATCCTTACTTTGTATCATCATCATCAGCCTATATTTATGTCCACTGCAGGACGAAGGCCTCTCCCTGCGATCTCCAATTACCCCTGTCTTGTGCTTACTGATCCGTGCAATTATTTCGTATAGCTGTCTACTAATTTGCTATCGCAATCGATGCTTCGCCTTTCGAGCGAAACTGTGACTTTTTTTCTTTTTTATCGCCTAACCTGTCGTAAGGGCATATCATTGCGCTTCGTGCATTCTTTCCCTTTCTATGATGTGAATGCGCCGATCAGCCTGTTGCTACGTTTTTCCCTCTCTTTCTCTCTCTTTGTTTCGTTTGTGCCTTGCTGTCTGCCTTTTGAATCGTCTCAGTAGTTCCTTGTTTTTCTTTCGGTACAAATGTCCCTCCTTGCAATAATGCCCTTGTAGTACTGCAGTGTACTTGTATAAATAAATCTAAAAAAACACCATGCTGCCATAGCGACTGAGGAAATGCGGTGGGTACGAAAGAGAGAGAGACAGTTTACTGGTACCTGGAGAAGTTATCCTAGCGACACACTTAGAATACTACTTTAGCTGAGAGACGAAACAGAGAGAGCGATAAAAAAAATAACGCACACACACACATAAACACATACATGAACGCGAAATGAACTATCGCACATTTTACTTACGGAGCTTCGTTCAGGCCTGTATCCCGCAGAAATGCTATAAGCGTGTTAGTGTGGCGATTGAGGACAGCGTCGCGATCCATTAGCGGCCCCCAGGTCATGTCGCGCGTCGTGTAAAAGCAGATTTACATAGGAACTCTACGTAATACTGTATGGCAGTCCGAGTGACTTCGTATCCAGTCAAATCGCAGCAGCATAACAGGCATCAAAGCACTTCGATGTGTGTTCGAATGCTCTTGCGGAAGCCCCCGAGTAAACAATGTGGCAATATACCAGCCAGCGGTGAAACGATCATCCGAATATCAACAGTTTCTCGAGTCGTGTCGGAACAAATAGGCGCCAACTTCGGCGCTCACCAAGAACAAAGAAAACGACTATAGGACGCCGGCCAATGTGTCACGCCACAAAGCGAAAAGAACGAGACAGGGGGAAATTATTTGCCGCGCCATTTGACGTGTCGCGCGCGTAGACGGCAGAACGCTCCGAGGGACCTCCTTCAACGTGTTCCTCGTGGAAGTAAAAAAAAAAAAAAAAAAAAAAGAAAAGAAAATCGCTTGCCTACACGCACGCTTACGGGCAGCGGTCGTGCGTTTTGTTCCTTTCATATTTCTTTTGTGTCTTTTATCTTTTCCTGCCCGCAGATTCGATTTCCGCTCGGTTCTCTCTCTCTCTCTCTCTGTTCTCGCTCTTTCTCGCAAGCCGTCCGCGATTCGCCGTCGTTTTACGCGTCGCCCGACGTCTGCCAGCGATCGCGCGCCGAAGCTCGTCGAAGACGAGGCGCTGGTCACGTGACTCCTCTCGCGTAGAGACAAAACTCGTCGTCATCCTTGACGTACGGCCGAGACGATCGCCTGCTTCTGCGTTTTCGGCCGCTTTTATTAAACGACGACGACGTCGTTGTCTCCGTCTCCCCGCGGCTACATCTGACCACGCCCCTACTGGTTTCGGCTGCGCTTGGCAGTTTTTACTTCGTTTCGTTTCTCGTCCGGGCTCATGTGTTGCGAGCGCTCGGCGTCGTCCTATTAGCTCGAGCGCGATTAAACTTGCGCAATGTTGACAATTACCTTCGAGACGCGCGGTCGCGCATCGTGCCGATAGTGGAGGAAAGTGGAAGGCTCTTTGGCTCAGACTTTTTTAAAGTGTGCCGGCGTCGTCGCCTTGCCTCGCAAAGTGCGATAATATCCGGAGCCCCCTTTTGTAGATCGCTCTGACCTTCCGTCAATGGACAGCCATCGCATCAAAAAGTCGCAAAACGCTAATTTTCTTTTTAAAAATTATCACTTATATTCGCCTAGCTCAATGCGCGACATCTAACTTCCTTTCAAGTTTCCTTCCTTGTCCTTCAGGCTTCGTCAACGCAAAATACAATGGAACAATTGCACTTATTCCGCTTCTGACGGAGAAGTGACTTTCACGAAAGCTTACCCACACTTGATTGGAATCGCAGACACACTCACGTGCGACTCGTCTACCTGTGAAGATACGATCGGTCACGTCCTGTGCTTTTGGCGCCGTTTCTGTGACATTCGGAGGCGACCTTCTTCGAACTGTGTGAAGTCGGCTGTTGTTGACCACAGTCGCAGACAAGGCTTCGAAGACGGTGGGCGGCCTCGCGCTCCGCAGGCTCGCAAAGTAACGTATGAACTGCTAAATTTTCAGAAATCTACCGATTGTATATAGGCGCAACAAGGCAGCCTCAAAAGCGCACACCGCTAATCGCTCCTTCACTCCTTTCAGCTTTGTTTTCTTCTCTCTCCCTTAACCTCCTTTCCTAGTTTTAGGGTCGCAAACAAGACGTTCTTCTTGTTGACCTCCTTATCTTTTCTTTTTTTCGCTCTCTCTCTCTGCCCCTCCCTCTATGCCGTCATAAAATTTACTTTCTCATACCTGATATGTGAGGCATCAGTCGCTTCTAACGTTGGCCAAATTAGGTTTACTTCAAAGCTAGGGGTGCTTTTATTCTTTAACCTATTTCTTCGTGATGATACAACAGCTGCGCATCACGGTCCGTTAGCGCAGCGCCCAATAGTACTGGCTGCACGCGTGCTTCTTTCCTTTGGCCCTGCATCGTATACAGTGTGTGTGGCCCAAACGGAGCCGAGCAACTAATGCTTGCAAATACGACGTCCCAATCAAAACGACTCGCGGGAGGCGCGCAGCGTGGTGCAGTCTGCCTCATTTCACAGACGAATGAATTCCAGCCACTAGGACGGGGCGCGGAGCAAAGCAGACAAGCGCGCTGTTAGCTGCAACCCAGCGTGCGAGTCTGCAGGCTGGTTTCAAGTCCCAACAGTAGCCAACTCACCGGTCCAATGCTCAGTGAAAGATAACAGATTGAAACCGTACGACTGACAGACCGGTTGGTATTTGCTTGCGGACTAACCTGCGTTTCATATCGCGGTTCCATGATGGCTCACGCGGACAAACACGTGATAACGTACATAGCGTTTCGTCTGATAAAATCGCATCCCGCAGTATCAGGGCGGCAGATATGCGCAGTTGAACTGAAGCTGGAGACGTTAGAGTCTGGCTGGTGGCCTGGAATGTAACTCCCGGTGTTGGGTGAGAAATGTGATCTAATACCTAGCCATCAGATACACACAATAACGGCACGGACACGCGCATGCACACAAAAAGCTTTTCACAAAGTCCCGTTATTCTTCTGTAGCTCAAAAAAAAATCGGGTGGGCTGTAACAGGGACGCGGCCGCAGGAGGATACGTGAAACGTCTTGTGCAGGCAGCAGAGGGTGTGTCGGCACTAGTTAGGATACAGAAAGGACGTAGCATAAATGCACAAGTTCACTTATTCACGCATTAGAAAGCTTACATGCCTAACTTATGTTATAGCTAGTGGAGGGTCCTTACTATCTAATTTTGCAATCGTTCTCGCTTGCTTCTCGTAGCGGGCCCGTTTGTCTTGCAGAGGGTGTTTGGCCACAAGGGTGAAAAAAAAATGACCCCCTTATTGGTGGCGCCCGAGACAACTCTACGCCGCTCGAGCCCCCCTCAACCTCCTGCTCTTGCACTCCCCATGAAGAAGGACACGTTACGCCACAGTTGAAGGGGCTGGATATACCTCGGTCTTGTTACTCGAGTCTCTTCACACCATTTCTGCATTCTACGTGGTGGACGCAGGGACGGCACAGCCGAGCAAGCATGACATTTCTGCGAGAAATGTCATGCTTTTAGTCCTTATAACTCCCGATGAGCAACAGTTTGAGCTTCATAAATTATACTTCACTATGGCATAGTGAGCTCGCTCAAACGCGACTACTCCTAACTGAATGAACAAACGTCCTGCCGAGTTACGTCTCTCTGAACGCCGCGAGCGAGGATAAACTTACCTCCCATTCCGTACATGCGTGACGCAACAGCGGCGCCATCTACGCACATGCGTGGTCAAGTAACGGCTTCCTTCCTCCACACAACGATACCAAAGTAAAGCGTGTAGACAGCACGGTTGCAAAGATATAAGCGATAAGAGTATAACATGTTCTCGTCTCACGTGGCTTTGACAAGCACCATCTGATCGAATTGAAAGGCGCTTCGTGTCAAAAGTAGAATCAATCGTATTTCTTCAGAGGCAGGCAACATTGTTCCCTTTGGTATGAGAGGCACGAAATGAATACGCAGGAAATATAAAAAGGAAGTACGTTTCTGAGCGGCCCCAAAATAAGTACAGCGAGGCGCTAAAGATGATCCTTCCAGCTGCTGAATCACACCGCGATACGTTCTGGGCTAGCAGCCCTGGTGGCATTATTATGAAACTTCAACCCTGCGGTATACGCCTTAATACATTCGGCACTTCGTATGCCCACTCAACCCCCCTCTAAACCCCGTCCCATAAATACAGCTCGGCAAAAACAAACACCGATAACAGACACGCTTCGGGCATTGGTTCTCGCCGGGGCGTGGGCTTTCATAACAAAAGGCCCGTAGTGTCGTCCATCTGGCATAGCCAGCTGCTGTTGTCAGCTTTCGCCCAAGCTCGCGCTGCGAGCAATCACCCGTTTCTCTTTGAGCCCGTTCCGAAAACACCCGTCTCCCCGTAGAGAATGTCGCCGTTAGCCGCGAAACACGTGTGCGTGAAAAACAATTCGGTCCTTTGTACGACTGGTCGCGCCAACAAAACATCAAACAAGACAAGATTCCAACTGTTCCCGACAGGTTCCAATAGCACGAGCAGCCACGTTTTCGTGAGATTAGCATACTTTGCCTATTTTGGGCCCTTTAAGTCTATCTGTCCACATTCTGCCGTTGCTGACAACCGATCACGCGTATGACAGCATGACGATTAACGGTAGAATTAGGTACCGTGACACCGAGCAGGAGAGAGAGAGAGATAAAACTTTATTTTGTCCATGATGGGGTCTGGGGGCGGCGGGGGTTGGGAGACTAACCCCCAGGCCTCCCCTTCCTCAGACGGCGGCCAGCCCTTGTTTTCTGGCGGCGTCTTCGGCCATCCGGACGGCCCAGAGCTGCTGTTCTGGGTCCAAGCTGAGCAGCAAAGTCTCCCACTGCTCGGCCGTAGTTATGATGTGTGTAGTGTTAGTGCGGTGAGTGTTGGTGGGTGTAGCTTTCGGGCGTGCCCAGATGATGTGATCGAGGTCAGCGCGGGCCTCGCAGGCTTTGCAGAGTGGGGAGTATGCATCGGGGTTCTTCTTCTTCTTTCTGGGGTTTTACGTGCCAAAACCAGTTCTGATTATGAGGCACGCCGTAGTGGAGGGCTCCGGAATAATTTCGACCACCTGGGGTTCTTTAACGTGCACTACAACGCAAGCACACGGGCGTTTTTGCATTTCGCCTCCATCGAAATGCGGCCGCCGCGGCCGGGATTCGATCCCGCGATCTCGAGCTCAGCAGCGCAACGCCTTAGCTGACTGAGCTACCCCGGCGGGTATGCATCGGGGTAACTTCGGTGGTATAGCACGGGGTTTGGGAAAGTTCGCGTCTGAAGTAGTCGCCAAGTGGTGGATTGTGATTTATTCAGTGTTTTGTGTGCTGGTGGGTAGCGTAATCGCTCTCTGCAGTAGTGGAGGAGGATTTCTCTGAATGTGACCATGCGGTCGCGCGCGTGTCCGCGATGCAGAACTAAGGGCTCATCAGGACTGGAAGATGCAGGAGACGGATGATGCGCCTGGTGTGCGAGAGCTCGGGCGGCATCGTGGGCGGCTTCGTTTCCAGCCAGACCCGAATGACCAGGGGCCCAGATGATCTGTACGCGGCGTTGCCTTGAGGCGGGAGTGTCGGAGAGTATTTTCTGTGCTTGAGGTGCTATGAGTCCTCTTGTGTAGTTGCGAATGGCCGTTTTTGAATCGCTGATGATGTAGTGTGCATTGGTAGAGGCATAAGCCAAGGCGATGGCCGTTTCCTCTCCTTCTTCGGGTTGAGTGGCGAGTATTGATACGGCCGCGGCGAGGCGGTACTGCGAGCCCGCGACTACGGCGACCGCCATGGCGTTCTGGTGGGGGTATTCCGCGGTGTCCACGTAGGCTACATCTGCGGCGTGGTCGTAGCGCTTTTGTAGATGTTTAGCTCTGTCTGCACGTCGCTCCTGATTGTGTTCTGGGTGCATATTACGAGGTATGGGCGATATAACTAACTGAGCGCGAATGTTTGGAGGGACGGGTACTTTTGGTCCGAATTGGGTGGTGTAGGTTATGCCTAGGGTGCGCAGAATGTGTCTGCCCGTGGTGGAGTTGGCGAGTCGTTAATATTGGCTTATACGCTGAGCTTCAATAAGCTCGTCTATGGTATTGTGAAGGCCGAGGGCATCCAGTTTCTCGTTAGATGTGGAAATTGGAAGCTGTAGGGCTTGCTTATAGGCCCTCTTAATCATGGTGTTGAGTTTGAGCTTGTCAGTCGCATTGAGGTGAAGGTACGGGGCGACGCAGGTGATCCTGCTAAGGGCGTAGGTGGTTACCAGACGAATGAGGTTGTTTTCTTTCATGCCGTGATGTCGATTTGCGATGCGTGCTATGAGGCGAGTTGTTTGGTGTACATGACTATCTAATTGCTTGAGCATCTCCGTGTTTCTGCCGTTTTGTTGGATGCGTAAGCCAAGGATACGGATGCTAGGCACTGTAGGTATGAGTTGCTGATGCACGTGGAGTTGTATCTCGGGGGGATGAGGATCTGGGCGTCGACCTCCCCACGTAGGCCTGTATAGAAGGAGCTCCGATTTCTGTGGGGAGCAACCAAGGCCGCGTGGTTCTACGTATGCAACAACCTCGTTGATGGCTTGCTGCAGCGTGTCTTGGATGTCCCCGTCGTTGCCCCCGGTGACCCACAGGGTGATGTCGTCCGCGTAGAGGCTATGCTTTAGGTTGGGGATGCTAGCTAATGCAGGCGGTAATCCGAGCAAGGCCACGTTAAACAGAAACGGGGACAGAACCGATCCTTGCGGCGTACCTTTGCTGCCAAGGTGAATAATTGGCGACTGCAGCCCTCCGATGGTGATGGTGGCAGTGCGACCTGTCAGGAAATCCTTGACGTAGTTATATGTTCGGTGTCCAACCTGGAGTTGTGCCAGTTGGGTCAGTATGGCCTCATGCGTGACGTTATCGAAAGCCTTAGTTAGGTCTAGCCCCAAGATGGCTCTGGTGTCCAGCCTCGAGCTTTTATCGCCATGGATAATTTGGTGTTTGAGCTGAATCATGATGTCCTGAGTAGAAAGTTTAGCGCGGAAGCCAACCATAGTATTGGGGAAGAGATCGTTGTCGTCCATATGTTTGTGTAAGCGTGTGAGAATGACGTGTTCCAGGACCTTTCCGACGCATGAAGTAAGTGAGATGGGGCGGAGGTTTTCGAGTAGGAGGCGCTTCCCGGGTTTGGGAATCATAATGATTTTGGCTTCTTTCCATTGTGGAGGGAGTTGTCCAGTTTGCCAGTACTCGTTAAAATAAGCCGTGAGGGCTGTTAGAGAATCCTCATCTAGGTTGCGAAGCATTTTATTAGTAATGCCATCAGGTCCCGGGGCCGAGTTAGGGCGGAGTGCGAGGATGGCTGCACGTACTTCTGCTGAATGTATGGGCGCGTCCAGATGGTCATTAGCGGTGCCAGTGTATGCTGGAGCGGGTGTAGTAGGTTGAGGTCCTACGTAGCGGTCTATTAGCTCTTGAAGAATTTGTGCGTCCGTGCCCGGATGGGTGTGAATAATCTTTTGCAAGTTGTGCTGTTGTGTGTTCTTGCTGTTGGCCGGATCGAGGAGGCAACGAAGGATATTCCACGTTTTTGGTAGGTTTGGTTGCCGCTCCATGCTGTCGCATGTACTGTGCCAATTTTGACGAGTAAGTTGTTGTGCATAGTCTTCGATATGAAGGGTGAGCGTGGCAATGCGTTTTCTGAGCGTTCGGTTGAGCTTGTTGCGTTGGTATCTGCGCTGCAGACTGGCGAGGGCTTCCCACATATGCAGTAACTTGCTATCTGCCTCCTGCAGATTGGCTTCCTCTGGCACCGATTTAGTTGCTTCGCTCACATCTTGCAGCAAGGATGCGACCCATTCTTCCAAAGGCTGTTGGGTACCGGAGAGAGAGGTGATGGCTCTGGCCTGCCGGAAAGCGTCCCAGTCTGTGAAGGAGCAGGAGAATTCGTGCGAGAACGTTTTACTGCGAAACCGGGCACACGAATGAGAGCACGTAAATGACCCTAAAAATGGGCACAAAAATGTCGATTCTTTGAAAGCGAGCATGGGGCCACATCACAAAAATTTACTCTGGTATTCCAAATCGTGAAACTGAGCACGAACATTAGTATGCAAGAGCTTTGCCACAAAACGCAGCACAAGAATTGTAGCATGAGAAAGAGCATGATATACTACTCAAGAGCATGGTAATGCCACGAAATCGAGGATGATAATCACTGCGAAGTTGCTTTAACATGACACCGAGCAAAACAATGAAGTCGTAAAGCGGGACCCTCAAAATGAGCACGGAAGTGCATGGGGATGCCATGAAACAGAGCACGGGGCGAAAGCACAAACATTTACCTGACTATACAGATATCATGAATCCAAGCGTAAGAATTCTACTGTGAAAACGATTTACCACGAAACAGAACACGAAAATGGCAGCTTGAGGCTTACCCTAAACATGAGAAAAAAAAATGACGATCCCACGAAACCGAGCGTGGGCATAAGGGTAGGAAAATTCGCGACCACGAAAGCGGCTACAAAAATAACAGCATGAAACTGACCCTGAAAGTGATAAATGGCGATGACAGCACAAAAATAACTTAGAAGATTAGATACTATGAAACCTAGCACAGGAATTAGAGCAAATATGCTTCACCATGAAACCGAGAAGACGGCATGCAACTTACCCTTAAAGTGAGCCCGAACATCGCGTGAATGACGTTATATTCGCATGAAAATTAACGCGAAAATTAGACACCGTGAAATTAGATTCCACTGAACTCTTTGGCCCACGTATGGTGCATTCTTTATTTGCCGTTAGATGTATTCAGCGCATTACAAAATTAAACGAAGCTTCAGAAACAGTGCGAATATGTTTTACCATGTAACCGAGTGCAATAATGACAGCACGAAACTGGTCCTGAATAGGATCGGTGGCGATTACGGCGTGAGAATTAGCGCGAGAAATCGGGGAGCATGCAAATAGCACACGGAAATACGACAGAGCGACACGCCCATGATGTCGTGCAATCTCAGACCCATGGGAACGTCGCACGCAACCCTTCTGCTTGCAAAACAAGCCGGCGGTTATCTCTCGTCGGAGAGGCACGCTCTACAAGGGCACAGGCTGAAGAGGGTTGTGTCCATCAAAGTAATCAGCAGCAAAAAAAAAAAGAAAAACTCGTAGAACGGGTCCGTCCGTGTGTACGAACAGCAGGGCGAGCGAAAACATTTACTTAATGAGGCTGTGTGTTCGACCAATTGCAGCGTTCATCGCCTGCGATCGGTGACGTTGCAATCAGCAGAATTCGGAGAATTTCCCGGATGTGGTCGTGTTGAAAATGTTCCATGCCCTCGGACGTCCTCCATTTCCGATACCTAGGAATACCAAATATCTGCGACTATATCTGCCTGGATAACTTCTGTTTGCTGTTGGCTTTTCAGAACTTCATCGGCAGCGATAAAGCTTAGTAGGAAGGTCCATGACTAATTGTACGCACTTCAGTGATTAATGGGGTTTCTTCGCTTGAATGATGAAAGCAGTGATACACCGCAATACTAAGACATATGACGAATTGTATATGTGTGAAGGTGGGAGACAAATCTTGCATATCTTTAGAATTGAGGGCGCTTCCCCATTTGAGATGAAACAGCACTGATAGCTCTAATTATCAAACGTTCGAATTATTTTCACATTTGTTTGTTAGGCGGAGCATCGTTATCTGCAAATGCCTCGGAAAATTTGTACCTTGGGCTAAAAGAACTGGTGTGGCCACTTTTAACCCTACTGTATGTACGCTTTTGTTAGACTGCCATTTTTGTTTTCTGTTTGATAGCATTGAATGTTGTTCTGTGCTGTGCGTCTAATCAGTGATTTCCGTGAACGAATGTATCCAACTGCAAGCGAACCAGTTTTCACAAATCGTATTTTGCTTCTTTTTTTCATCTTCAATGCAGTAAAATTATCCAGGCCTCAATAACTTGTTTCTACCCTAGCCTATAGAGTCGATTACAGCTCGCTCACTGCAACTTTAACGTCACTGTCATTGTGAAATTCTAGGTTTTGTGTTGTAAAATTACGTTTCATCAGAAAACTTAAGAGATACTAGCTCATTTTTATTGAATACTTATATTTCATGCAGTGTTTTTACATGGCAGCAACCGCAATTAGTTGTAACTGACTGCCACAGCACGTTAGCAGATCTGGTCACGTTGTTTTCTAATACCTGTATAAGTTGTTTACCTGTATTCTCTTTTGTCGACCGTAGAGTACGATTATTGTATCTTTGACTCAAGTACTACAATAACATATGACACCCTGAGATTTCTATTGTTTCTTTTTTTCTTTTTAGCTCCTGAAGACCTCTTTCTACATTTACAATTCTGTGCACATCTTCAGATTGAGCGCAGTAAAACGCGCTGAATAGCAAGCACAACAACCATCCAAAAACAAGCTGCTATTCTCCAACAAAAAACTACACCCAGCACTTCGAATGTATAATTTAACACTCCACAACGATTTTTGGTGCCCGCCTAACACGAGCGAGAACCGCACCACGGAGCGACGTCATCGCGTCCCGTCTATACCAGTCCCAGCCATCAAAACAACGCACAAATACCAAGACTGCGAACAACAGCGAGAACCTAGGCTTTTGCCAGGAAGTACGGCGCGATAGGAGCGAAAACGATAGCGAGCATTAGAGAGCGCGGGGGGAAGGGGGGGGAGGGGGGGGGGACGTGCTGTCGCTCACTTAACGCGCACGTGCTAGGTCTTTGTGGCATCGGGAGCTGTGAGCAATTATCAAGCTCGTCGCTTACAAAACTCTCGCCGACCGAGCCGTCTTCGCTATCGAGCTGACTTTGGAATTGTCATCGCGTCTCCCCAGGGTCTTTTCATAATGCGAGTAGCGAGCGCCTGCAGCGATGGATCACTGATTTTACTATGGCGTACTGCTACTTACTCGTGCAGGAGGTTGCCGGTTCGATTCCTGGGCCGCGGTGGCTGCGCCGCTGTATGAAGAAGGAAACGCCAGTGTGCTGAGAGTTCAGCACACGTTCCTGATGTCTGTCTGTCTTCCCTGCCATGTCGGTCCGTCTGTCATACGTAGCGAGAGTCCTCTCATACATTTGCTGGTCTTCTGCGGCGATGTCGAGCCTTTATGGCAGACGTAATGGTGGACAAAACGGCGTACTAAAAAAAAGCACATATGCATTGCGGCGCCCTGGCGATGTTCGTGGGGAGAGTCAGTTAATTTTCTCCGCGTGGCCACGGGTGACGCAAGGGTCCGCGCAGCGTTCGGTGATTTCGGGGCCCTCATGAACCGAGCGTACCAGTTTCTAAACCTATATCACCTACGCGGCATCATCGTGAGCACGATGCACACACGACAAAGCATTCCGCACAGATTTAAGGCCAAACCTGACAGGCAACATCGCGCAACAGTTCTGGATTCAGCCACACATATGGGCACCACGCAATTACGTATAGTCTTCGGGCTTAAGGCTTGGCTTCGTATAAAAACGTCTCAGCTGGGGACGACGCCTGGCCGGTATTATAGGGTAAACAACTTCCGCGATGAGAAGGAAAATGGTAGTCAGGCGGCATTTCTTTCTACGGAGGCAAATAGAAGAATCGGCGAGTGTGTTGCGTGTTATGTGTGTGGAGGCGCGTGGAGTGTTTGGGCGACGACAAGCCGGCGTCGGCGGCGGATAAGCCGACCGATTACGGCGCCGTTCCTAGTCGAGGGCCCCCCCTTTTCTAGTTTGTTTATCCTAGCTTCACCCAGCGTGCTTGTGCGCGTGTTTGTGTTGCTCGCATTTTTATTTCTGCTTCTTCTCGCGCGCGTCGCTGATTGATGTCAGACTCCTGAGAAACTCGAAAACAACTATAGACACGCACGGCAATGCCGCCATTTTCTGCATTTCCTTCATGTTTTTCTGCTCTTTTTTTATCCTTTCCGCAGGAGCCACCGTCTTACCCAAACGTCTTCTTCATTCTGTTCTCACTTTGCTCGTCAGCCAAAACGTTGTTGTTGTTGTTGCTGCTGCTGCTGCTGCTGCTGCTGCTGCTGTGGACGCTTCACACCGAAAGCAGACGAGTATACTGATCCCTCGAGTCGTGGTAGAAGCGTAAACAATGAGCTTTTCTCGACACTGCGCAAGACCGCTATAACCGCCAACCAGAACGGGAAACAGGGCGTAATGAGACTTTAACAGCGGTAAGCCTATCTTACTTTTTTTTTTCTATCTTCCTTTCTTGCTTTCCTTTTCTTCTTTTTTTGACCTCCACTATGACCTTCCTGAGCATCTCGTCTGCGGAGAGTGCCTAAAACAGGTCGAGCGGATAAGACAGGACTTGCCGGCGAGTTGAAAAGAATTATAGCGCTCACATTCTTCTTTATCCCTGGAGCCTGTAATTTCACTTTTCAGTTTGTCTAATTCATAGATACACATTTGAAGACAAGCTACCTTCTCGTTCTGATAACTCGTTCGTATGCGTACACAGTTCCTCCTATTTTCTAAGGCTTCAACCATAGCTATGCGGAAACACACGCGAAAGGTTTAAACCTTTCTCCCTCGCTATATAGTATCAGTGAGAACGCACGTTTTGTACTCGATGTTTTCATCGAAACGCATGATAGACAAAAATAATCAACGTTTTTTTTTTCTCTCTCTCTCTTTAAAACTTTGTCCGTTGTTCGCACATTGTCATTGCGATTGTGATTTTTATATTAGGCTACAAGAATGTTGATATACGATAGCGGCTTAGTCGCCGGCTCTGCACTCTCAGTTTCACAGCCTGTCAGTGTGTGAATGCTCATATAAAGAGAGAATAGTGTTAAAGCGCCCATCGCCATGTTTGGACATTTTCAGCAAACAATCGTTGCATGGCACGCTTACCAATGTTTTAGCGCAACGCCTCTGGAAAAGAAGATAAGCAAGTATTATAGCTAGCTCCACGCCTACACGAAAGTCTGTATGTCTGTACTATGTGGTCTACACACGAGCGTCTATACACGGAAATCATTCTTGAAATGAATTTAGACACTGTGTATCAATTTTTGTGTACTAGCGTGGCCTTTTTTTTTTCTTTTTTTTTTCAGACTTGCCCTTTTCTCAGTGTAAAGACTGCATACTGTCTGCAGACAGATGTCGCTAAAAAAAACTATTTCCTTTAGCTCATTGTGTACAATATGCTTTCGAATGAATTGGTTGTAAAAACACTAAAGACGTTAGTCGATAAAAAATTTGAGGTCGTGATACCCGAGATCGTCTGCAAAGATTCGTCATCATTTATTCAGAGATATGGGTATCACACAGACATGGGGATCACACGCGGGGGATCGCACAGAAGTACATGCAAGCACCTACCTACATCCCCAGCCACGATAACAGGATAAAGACCCCATAATTCACGGAACAAACCATGTACATCAAACGCATCTCAGCTAGAACGTTCCAGTCTGAGCCAGACTGAGACAAGAAAGCTCCATTCTTAGTGCAGTTACAGTTCAAAGGCCTGCCTAAGTTTTTCTAGTGGTGTGAGGCCGTGAACATTCAGAAATATAATATTCCTCGCAAAACAGGCATACAAAAAAAAAAACCATCTCAATTATCTTCCCGCACAATTCCAAGATCGGAATATTGTGCCGGCGCATTGATATGGAGACGATAAGTCAGCTGTTCTGAGCTTATTAAAGGCGAAGAGCATTGACTTTGAGGACGTTGAAGCTCTCGTTCTATTGCTCTCTGTGACGTCGCTTTTGTTGTGCAGGTTCCACGCATGATCACAGTGTATTCAATACGATTTCAACTTGGGCTCGTTGGTTTTTCATTTTGAACGCGTAGCATTGAGCGAATAGAACACGGACAAAAGAAGGAACACGGTTACACACAGAGAGAGATGTCCAGCCTATATGTAGCCGTGCAGATCGATTTTCCCTCGAGCGCTCCGCGCGTGCAACCGCGTTCCTTCTTTCGTCCATGTTTTTTACGCGCAATGCTACACGTTCGTAGTGTGTTCAAGTATGGCTCTGACAAAAAAATACAAATAGTTCTCGTTTTGAGCGATATGTGATACACTACCGCAATACGGTGATATTGCGATTGCGTAACAACATGGCCGAGCCCAGGCTGCCAGTTTCGATCCCAGTAAACTAACTGGCGCAATCGAAGGGACTCGCTCCTCGAGGTATAAAAAAAAACAGCATATAGACCCTTACACTAGTCTCAGAGCGAGCTATGCATAGCCAAGAGAGAGAGCGAGCAAGGAGAGGAAAGGCAGGGAGGTCAACAAGAAGAGCGTCCGGTTTGCTACCCTGCACCAGGGGTGAGGAAAAATGCATAGCCAAATTTTGCGGAAGAATGCATGGGCGATGACTGCGGGAAAAAAAAGAAAAACTACGTTATAACCTGACCTTTGTTGTTTTAGTTTGGTCTCCTTTGAAGGCAATACGATGGGGAGGGAGGTGGGAGAGGACAAGGATACAATATTATTTGTGGCTTATATATATATATATATATATATATATATATATATATATATATTGTAAGGGGGTTTATTTACAAGCAGGGGCTACGTAACAGCAGCCTTGGCCCAAGAGCGTTGGTCGCTGTCTTGCGCTCTCCGGGCTGCCGGACCACGTCGTCCTCTCTCGATAGTTCTTGACCCTCTTCCCCACTACATTTTATATATATATATATATATATATATATATATCAGGGAAGTAAAGAGTAACCGGAGCCGGCACAGAAGTAGTTAAAAAAATAGAAGCACGTAGGAAAAACATAACAAGACTTTACTGACGTTTCGGCCGGGGTCCGTCACTCTTGATGAAGGCCGGACCCCGGCCGAAACGTCAGTAATGTTATGTTTTTCCTACGTGCTTCTATTTTTTTAATTATATATATATATATATATATATATATATATATATATATATATATATATATATATATATATATATGCACGCGTTATCAATACACAGGCGTAAAGAGGAAACTGTGGCTCAAGGTCAGATAATTTCACAGAAATAACAGGCCTCAAAAGTCAAAAAAGAAACGCAATAGCTACTCCCAAAATCACATCAACGAGAAACACACAGTTTTTCGTCGCGCCGTCTTGGAGCGCAATTATGGAAGTGGCGTAATTCGTATTTTCAGCGCTACCTCCTGGAAAGCGATTCCATTCGCAATCGCTTCGTTGCTTGATGAAGAAGGGATAAGAACTTTTATTAGTACACGCAAATGTCTCATTTTACTTTGATGTTAACGAATTCACAAAACAAAAACAGCAAGTCGTTGTCAGCCCCCTTTTTTTTTTATTCGCTCGGGTTGTCAGGCGGCACAATGTCGCAATAAAATTACATGGATGCATGGATGCCCATTTCATGGAGATACTGCAAAAGCGACTTATAGAGTGTACTGCCCATGAGCCATCGTCTTCCGCGTGGTCACTCCTTTTAAGCGTATTCGCGCAAATATCTCCTGACCATCCTCACGCGCATCGCCTCTTTGCTTCTGACAGAACTTTCCTAAATGTTTCCTAAACCTGTCGTTCAACCACCCGTCTCCGAGCAACGACGCGACTGTACAGACAAATGAACTAAGGTTCATTGCTACATGACCCGATCGGTCTTCGATCCCGTCAGGGCGTGACATTTGGCTTAACAAGCAGCCAGACTTTCTCTGCTTGAAAGCGCCGCTTTCACAGCCTGTATATCTCCTTGGCGGAAAGCAACAACCTACAACTCAGCGCTACCTTGTGGTCTGCAGAACAAAAATACAAAAAAATTTAATTTATGCAGATTCCGCGCATTGTGGGAGTTGACGTTACGCGAACCATTTTTTGCAGGTAGCTCTATATGAAGCATCGTTTCAGGTACTGGAAAGCGATACCGAATGGTGCAACCTGTTCGTGCAAGGCGGGAAGTCGGGCGTGCGACGAGAACACGTGTGTGGTGATGGCATGACGACTGCTTTCCTGTATTCGGGCGAATAAACGCTACAACCTGTTCCGATATGACCTGGGACGATCCCGAAGAAGTCCGTGCAGTCTAACACGGCGTCTCAAAGCACAAGCTTACACGAGAGAAGAGTAGGAGAAATTGGCATGGCTCGCGCTTGTATAAGGAACTGGCTGCGGTGAGACATGGCCCGCAAGACCGGCAGTGGTGAGGTTCGCCTTTTTTTTTTTTTTTTGTGCGCGAAATGCATTAGCAAATAAGGCCCGCATGAAACCAACCGTAAGGCTTTGAAATGATAACACAAGACGACTCAAGAAATGTGCTTACCAAAACGGTAACGAAACGTTTAACGTCTCATAATGCAGGCGATGTAGTCGGGAAGATCGTCCCAGAACGATATAGCGAGGCTTACTGCAGATAAATTGAAAGCGCTTGTTGTGCAGAAGCTCCGCTTGAGACGGAAAAGGTTGAACAACCGGCTTGACGCGTGGCGGTGGTTCGAGCGGCTGTGGGTTAGCGTTGGCGTACTTGTACGGTAAAGTACAACAGAGATACTTTCATCGGCAGATGTCCAGCCTGTATAAAAACGTGCAGATCGATTTCTCTCGAGCGATTACAAAATCAGAAGTAGCAGATCAGATGTATAGTGAACGGCCGCTGACTTCTGACAGGCGTGGACACTGCAGGTTCTCATTGTGGTGTAACAAGTTCCAGGCAAAGCTGCAATTGTAAAGGTGTATAAAAACAGCCCGCTCATTCATGAAAATACGCGATTATGTAACTGCTGAATAAGTTCGCTTAAGTAAGCCTCTATTCGTGTATAATAGGCGATCAGAACATCTTACCAGAACAGCGTCTTGCTGCATCTCCTTTTAGCATTTTGTACGAGGGGTTGCTGTATTTCTACACTACCTGAAAATAGTTTTTTTTACGAGGCCTTAAATTTCGCTACTGACAGCCATCAAGTGCAGTTGATGCAGATAGCACTACCGTATCGTGCTTACACATGTTTCCGCGTATTCACTGCGTCACAATACGTCTTTTGTAGCTGTTTCTGTCGTCTTTCTACGTGACGGTCACTCCTGAGTCATTTCGCAATGGTAAATCAATGGCGCGCAACTTGACACGGCAGTCAGCCGTGAAACGAGACACGGCGCTTCGAGAACGCTTTAAGATGACGTCGACGTTACGGCCGCTTCACGAAAGATCATTCGATCAGTGTTGATCCAAGGGGTCGAAGAAACCGGAAACGACGAAGAGCGGCGAAGCGACTACGTCACTGCCCGGAATGTCGCGTTACGAAAGACGCAGAAGGCGTTGGATCACGCTTAGCAGTCACACTGACAGCACCTCGCCTGTACATGTACACACTTAGCTCCTGAAAGGACAAAGGCCCACCTCATGCTTTTGTGTTGAAATTATGTCAATCAACATGACTTGGGAAGAAAATTGTGCAAATCTCTTCCCATCCCCCCCCCCCAATGCCCCCCCCCCCTTCTTTTCTTTTTTCTAAACGATTGTTCTGTGTGAATTCAAAAGCAGTGCTTAACAGCATTGTTGTTGTGACAGCGACAAGGCTTGCGCCTGTTTTGTGCGCACATCGGGCCATGGAATAGCCTTTGATTGATATGGCAAGTTATACTGTATTTGAGGGAATGTTGACAGAGAAAATAAAAATTTAATGAAAAATTTTAATATATTAGAAAGAGACCTCAAGTCTACTTTTCCGAATGATCGCAATCGCAGTTACCTTTCAGGTGAAAAAATATTACCTAGACATGATTTCTGTACTTTACGCTTGAAAAGTTAATTAAAAACACCCAGTACTTTGCATAAAAATTCTTGTTTTCTTATGTACAGTCGATAATAACTATAAGGGAAAAGGTCGCCTTTAGTCGATAATGTGTTGTCAGTGAATAGGTTACCTTTGGCTGTCAGATATAGACTGCATAATTTAAAAAGCTTGAAAGTATCAATGAACAATTTTCTATTCTGTTTCCATAAGCCTTGCTTCGTTAATAATCACTCGAGCATCCTTAACTTGATAATTGTACTCGCACTGCTGGCGCCCTTCTGAGTTTTTCTTCCTATTTACTTCTTATACACTACCTTTTTTGTTTTATAAGCTATATTGAAACGTATATCCCTTTCTTTTATGGAATATGCTACTCATGTGCCAGTTATTGATATTTGTTGTTTACACTATTGAAACGACTTGGTTTGGCCTCCAATGTGTATCTTGAGTTTTTTTTTTCCAACGATTCACTGCTAACAACTTTTCCGCCTCAGTACGCTGCGGCACTCGTCGGCACAGGTCGTGCGCTGCAATTTCACGCGAACAATAACATCTCTCTCTCTCAGTGTTATCAGTCTTTCTATTTCTCTCTCTTCCTCTCTCTCATTTTTTTGCAAACGAATTATTTCCTTCTCTTTAAACATGTTGGCTTTTTTTTTCCCCTTTTTATTGCTTTAACGGTGTTTTGCGCTAAAAGTGTTTCATTCTTTTTTTTTTTCGCGCCTAAACTGTGACTTTTTTTGCCGGCGATATGTGCCCCAGATTCTACGCAAACAGACAATATCATAGCATTTTCTATTACAATTTCGTCTTCAAGCATTATTATGTATCAAATTTCCTGACTTCAAAATTTTGAGGTTTCGAAGTATATGTGTAGTGTTTCTGACATGTTATGCTGTGTTGCTTCCTCTAATGCAACATACTGAGCTGAGTATTTGGTGCGTTTATGTGGTCTTACGTCGTGTTTCTTTTACCTATGGGAAAAAGAAGTAGCATCCTGGGGCAAACATATTTATGATATACCGGTCAAGAACCAGCACCAGCTACTCTCACGCATTTCCGTAGGCCCAATAATCAAAGAACGTCACAGTAGTGAATAATAAACTCAACGCCGCTATAACATCACCTTGCCACAAAGCCGAAAAAAAAGAAAAGAAACCGCAACACCACTCAAACAAGGCACGGTTTAACCGGCTTGACGTATCTTGACGTATTGGTCTCTGACACAGGGGCGTTAAGGTGCAGAGCTGGCGATACATGCAAGGATTTCAGTCTTGAGTCGCTTCATATCCATACAGGTGCACGAAATATGGAAATAACGAAAATTTTAATACAACCTACCCTAGCTCAATGCATATCGTGCTCAGCCGTATACAATCCCGGGCTTATTATTATTGTCTGTCCTTCATTGTGAATCAGGCACAATTGCGGTGCTTGAAACATCTAGTTTTATATAATCTTTAACCTCGGCCGGGGTCTATTTCGTTTCGTCAGGATTGCTGACAAACGGACGAGATCTTGCGAGAGTCGGAGCATACTGCAGAAGCGTAGGCATTTGGGCTTGGTTCATGACTTGAGCGAAAGCTGCGCAAAATAACAGGATGGGGAAAAAAGGACGCTGTTGTCTGTTCCTTGCTCACGACCTGTTATTTTGCTCTGTTTTGCGCTGAACTCGAAAAAAAAAAAAAAGCGACGGCTTCTGCCTAAATTAATCATTCGGAAAAAGGAACGCAGGAATGCACTGGCCGACAAAATCGTCGCAGCGGGATCACGCTACCGAAAGTCAGCTTTTGATTAGGCTGTTACGTAGCCTATTGGAGAAAAACTGTAAGTTGCTTTATTACCCTAAAATTTGTCTAGCCCTAACATCATTTTTTTTGTCAGCGACATATATGGCATGCTTTCTTTCCCATTTGTTTTCTTTTTGTTTGCATTTCGGTAAAGGTAGAGATCTGGAAACTTTGGTTAGCTTATTAACTGCGCCATTGTGGCAACCGGATATCAGGTAGCCTGTTTTCCCACATGTTAGCACTTAACCGCCACAAAAAACGGTGCGGTGGCATGCCCATCAGTTTCTTTTTTCGCTTTAGGACAAGAAGTAGCACCCCAGGTGTCTCGACCTCAATCTCAATAATACTTCAACTTGTTTATACCAACCCAAACTTTCCAATGAGTAGTAGTAGTTAAGTGCTCGTTTATTTCTAAGTATAATGAAGAAACGCAGATAAGGAAATGGGTGCTGATCGTACTATAACTGTCTTAGCTAGATATCCTCACATCCGAACACCGTTAAGCAGTGCTGCTGCAGAGAAAAGGGGCAGAGACCAAAGATACAGAAATTTATTGCAGAAATCATAGCTCGTTACCTTGTCGTCGTCGTCGTCGTCGTCTTTGTTGTTGTTGTTGTTGTTGTTGTTGTTGTTGTTGTTGTTGTTGTTGTTGTTGTTGTTGTTGTTGTTGTTGTTGTTGTTGTTGTTGTTGTTGTTGTTGTTGTTGTTGTTGTTGTTGTTGTTGTTGTTGTTGTTGTTGTTGTTGTTGTTGTTTAATCCGTGGGAGGAATGCATTCAGTCCAAACGATCTGTGAGCTAACAGTTCAAGTGGGGCAAAATAACTAGCCTACAGGTCTCGTATCGTGCAAAGTAGAATCGCTGGGCCTCTTCGATTATCCGTTCCTGATAGTCCCGGACTGCCCGAGACGGTGCTTTCAGCCAATGATCGTTGCGTATGCAGTCTTTCGCACAGTCCGGGACTGTCAGAGACGGATAATCGCAGAGGCTCACTATGCTACGATAAAGATTACTGCACGTCGCACGATTAACAGACGCAGTCCACGTTGCCGATGGTATATGCATGTTTGGGAAAGTACAGTAAAAAGACCCCACCGGACGACGATGGCATTCCATGCATCGCAATGAAGAAGACTATTGGCACTAAAAGACACACTCAGAGGAAAACAGTACCTGTGACTGGACCAAATATTTACAGTTTCTCACATGCCCCCTAGATATATTTTAACAAAACCCACATTGTTACCTGGAACAACAATGGCGGTTCTGAAAGATGTAGCAAGCTTAAACGCGTAAGGGTACGGGTTCGAGAAACAGTACCGATGGATTGATCCATGCCGCGATTTTGCATGTACACTGTCGTAGTGTTTGTGATGTGTGGCAAAGTTAATGTCAAGCAGACGCAATTTACTGTTTTGTTTGCTCATCTGTTCTGTTTATATGAAGTACGATGTATTGCATGTGTGGTACGTTATATTGCATTGCATACGTTCATACAACAGTTGTACGCATGCCTACGGGTAAATAAATTTCCTTGTCAGCCCATCGCCAGTGAGTTATCAAAGTTGGCACTTTCGCGCAAATAGCGAAACCGTTGCGCGTAAAGTCCTCGGACGGTGTTCTAACACCGCTGGTTCTAACTGTGCGGCACGACTGACGCGGAACGCACGACAACTGCCGCTGGGTAAACGGAACAGCGCCCTGGAAGCTACCAGGCGTCTCACAACGCAGGCTTTACGAGGAGCGTCTCCAGTGGCGTTGCAGGCGTCGAGAGTGCACGAAAGTGAGACCGACGGAAAAAAGTCGGCGTTACTCGGCACCCAATGATTAGATAACGTTAGCTTGGCATTACTACCCGTCGCTCCAGTCAGAGCAGCGCATACTCACAGCGGGCTCAGCAAGAACGCTATGTGTGCTTATATTCACGGGCGATACAGCGCCCATATACCTGCAGCGGAAGGCAGCAGCAGCTCAGCGGGAGAAGCGATTGCGAGTAGCGTTGACGGCGCGTCGACTTCGCTTCGTCGCTGTTGCGTCAAACCGCACTCACCATCTCTGGAGAGACTGTAACCCTATAGGGAGCCTACATGTAGGCTCTCTATATACACTACGGGCGCCTGGGTCGTCGAGCGGTAGCGCACGACAATGGCGGAGGCGGAGGTTTAGCGCCTCGGGCGACCGTACAATTAATATGGCGATCGAAGCTCTAAAATGCCAATTTGTACAGACAGGCTTATAAAGTCGTTCTTCTTTAGAAACACTGCAATAAAACTGCAATCTCACCGACAACGTTAAACAATCCTGCAGGGAGAAATAAAAAAAAAAACGCCTATGGAGGAATTGCCGAAAAACCACTACGATCGGAAAGTGAAAGCTGAATTGCTCATTCCTTGTGCCGCAATGCTCTTGGTTTTTTTTTAAGAATCCCTTCACGGACTCATCGACGCGGGCCTTTGCTTCTGTTAAATCGTTTCTCATCCCATTTTGTTACCAGGAAGTTTCGGACCGTTCACTTCCGTCAGGCTATAAAATCACTGAGCTTGACGGCGCAACCGGTCCAAGCACCGAGCCTAACCTAAAGCAATAAAACGGTTAATGCAATAAACCAGTTCCATTTACGGCTCGAGTCAGCGATGTACGAAAAAAAAAAAAAGAGCTCGGGTGTACCGACGTAAGTAGCGCTGGTTAAGACACACAAAAAAAAAGACACTCGGACACAAACCATATCAACCAACACCAAAGCAGTACTTCGCTAAAAGCGTTCTCAGTAGTTTCTTCTCCTATGTGTATACAAGCCTACTCTGGTTAAAGCAGTAATAAAATGTAAACTACGCATACTTATTCGAGCGCGGAAACACGCTAGTGGACAGGACCAATGAATAATGCACATATAAGAACACACACGGAAGCGCCACTAGCAACTGAACCTTAATGTATTTCACGTGTGCAGCATCAGCACAGCATCCCAAAGCTACGTCAAGCTAACAATGTTTACTCCGCGTTTAGGAAACATATTTATGCCACACCGACGATGTAATTATGCGAGGACGTGAAATGCAATAAAGTTAAGTTACTATACTTGCACTACCGTATGCCTGTTTATGTGCACCTCACTCACTGTCCCTGTCTTCTTTTAGCGCACACTGCGCGCTGTTTGATTTACACACTCGAGTGAGAAGCAGAACGCCGACTTTATTGGTTTTGATGTACGCTAATGACGTTGTGTCAGTGCCGTTTTGTGCAATCATACAGTGGAGAAATGTTGCCACTGCAGACCGGTCGTTGCTTACATGTGTGCTTATACGTCCGTCTTCAGTGTTTATGTTGTTGTGTGCTCGCGAAACTATGTGTATGCGAAGATTTTAGTGCTTCGCTGCTGGGATATGTACTCATTAGGGAAACTAATCTACCTGTTTTAGGAGTAGCAAGGCCGAGACACGCTCCGGCGGCCAACTTCTCCAATTTTCCTCTCATTAAAATTTGTTCTCCCTACCCACTCTTTGCACACTACACCTTCTTGACTTTTGTCGTTTTCCTCGTTATTTTCTTTTTTTCTTTTAGTTTGATAGGTACGTTTCTTTAAACAACATGTGACATGAAAGATCGCAAGGTTCGCGTAGCTAATTAAAAACATTCATAAATATAATTTTTGAATTATTCAATTTACGCCACACGTAGTAATGGGAAAAAATGAAGTAACGTCGGCTTAACAGAAATCCTAAACCTAACGCCACTTCCTAGATATATTCCGTCTCCATATCTCCTAAAACTGCGTTGGCGTTCAAGATCATCCCGAACTGCTAATTGAAAGCTTTTGGAAATGTTTTAACTGGAATGCCTGTGTATTACGAGCATATTTTAAGAACGGCTAATTTATTAAAGAAGTGGCATTGGTCCTAGGATTTATCCTAAGCAAACATAATAGAACTACGGATCGGTTTCAATTTCACTAAATCAACGTTTGCCCTAAAGTGAACTATTAAAAAAAAGCAATCAGTAAATTTATTCAGTTAACTAGCTGAGCATTGCGATTCATCGCGCCAGTAATGTTTATCTTTTCAGATGATCCGCCTGAACTGGCTGGATTGAGAAATGCAAGTACTGCGATTTTCTTTATAGTTTAAGCTAAAAAATACTCGCAAACACGGGGCACCCTTGTTTGCATTTGTGAAGGGATTTTTATAGATTCCTATTTTGTTTGCGTTGTGAGAGAGGCTAACCAACGCTTCCTAAATACACCAGTATAATTTAGGAGAAAATATTTCCCAAGAAGGAGAAATAGTTGTCCATGTCATTCAATGCATCATTTTTGATGTGGCCTGCTGCAATTACAGCAAAGCCACTGCCGACTTACTGTTGATGAATTTTCTTGAAAACATAATTTAAAATACACTATATATTTAAAACATAAAGGTAATATCTACTGAACGGTCATAGAATTCATAGGCTGGTTGATCTTGAGACATTTATTTTTGTTACCATCACAAAATATGTTATAGAAACTGCCAAAAAATAAGAACATATAAAAATTATCAAGCAACCTTACTATAAAACTGCGACCACGGACTCAAAATACACATCGCAACACTGTCAAGTACGCACAAACAAACATTGTGACGTGCTCTACACGTTGCGTTCAACAATATCAATAACTTGTGAATGTAGGACTTCTGGCAAAGTAACGCAAACGCCAAAGGAATGTCACGTAACTTGTAAGCCAAGACATCCCGTTTGTACGCATCTGACGTTAAACCTCATCAGTGAATCGACTGACCAAGCATGCACTTGCACGCAGTGGACATCATTCCGTTGTCGTAGTAGGGCATTCTGTGACGCAGCCCCCATCGACATCTGCGCACGGGGCCACTCTTGGGGTCATCCGGATTGTGTGACACCTCATGACGGTTGCTACATGCTTCGATGCACCTGCAAACGCCGCCCCCCCCCCCCTTTTTTTTTTTCTTCATTTGTTCTTTCATAGCGTTCATAGCGACAGATGTTATAAGCTTGTATACGAAATGTTCTTGAAGCGCTTCGATGCGTCCGCCTGAGTCATGCCCGTATTAGCATGCTCAGCGCAGAGCAGTGCCGCACAACAATGCCAACGTATTAGGAAGCCGCGAAATCACCACCCAAATCTGAAAAAGAGTCACGCTGACATTCAAGTCCGCGTCGGCGAACGACTTCGAGCAGCCAGCGCGATGCCTCACAACAAGCCAAGCGCGGATTCGCGAAGCTACTCTGACCCGCGGCTACAAACAAGTGGACTTGCGTATACCGGTGCAGCTTCGCTGTGCGCGGCGGACAGCTGCGATGTCAGGGGAGAGATTTGAGAACAATCGAGCGTCTTGACAGCTCTCTCGGCCAGCTCTCGTCTTGCAGCGGGCGTCAGTGCGTCTCGGAACCTATGTGGCCGACAGAAGGGAGCTCCCGACGCGTACAAGAGCAAAAATGAAAAGAAAAACGAAAGCGCTTCGACGCTCGGATCGGTTATGTGATGCCGCGTTTCAGTATGCAGCAGCGCGCTGACGAAGATGAAGAGACGAAAATCGCCTGTACCATTTTTGCAGCACCGAGCGGACTTCGCGTACGCGCACGCAAAGTCACACGTGCGCACGCATTCACTGACCTATACCGCGCGCGCATATCACGTTCCAACGTGAGTTTATAGCAGCGGACAAGCACAACTCCATGGATCGGTGTTTTCGAGCGATCACTTTCGCGAGATTTTTCGTGACTCGGCAGTGGAAGCGTTGAAGTTATACGTACATGCCCGACAGCGTTCTTGGAACATCGAGCTCATCCCAACGGTCTCCTCCATAATTCCCCTGCACCCCCCCCCCCCCCCTAAATACGCTCATTCTTCAATATCCACAAGCCTGCGACTGCTTTGGTTGGCTTCTGTTCATTCTGTGCCTTTTATGTGCCACTGCCGATAAGTAGAAATGGGGGCCGCTGTGCAAAAAGACGCTTGTGTGCTTAGGTTTTGGAGCACGTTACAGAATATTCCGGGTGATCAAAATTAATCCGGAGTCCCCACCGACGTGCCTGATAACCAGATCGTGCGTTTGGCACGTAACACCCCAGAATTTCACTTGATCAATTTTGCATATTTTTGGACGCTCAATATGTGCTGGGCGAGCTAGTTCGAGCCACTAGGATTACAACCCGCTCTCGGAGAAAAAAAAATGTTCAAGGACTTCGGCCGAAGCACTCTTGCATGCACATGACCCATAGAGTTTCACACTATAAAACCTAGAGGGAAATGTGGCGCTGCTGCGCCGTGGTATGCAAGGGAATGTCAGTATATTGTGGATTCGGATTGGCATCGTTCTTGGAGAGCCCGAACGCCTTGAAGACGCGCCTGGCTATCACCGTTCCGTCTGTCACAATCATTCATTTCCTGCTAAAACAGCACGTAAAAAACTGCTTTAGCTTTATTATTACACAAAAACATGTTTTGTTTAATTTCGAGGACATACTATTGGATGCACAATTCTATGAAACGTAAAAAGTATCGGCTGGCCGCTAAAGTTGGAGGGCAGACGACAAGATTCTCGCTCGCTTTGGAACAACTTGTCGTCTGTTCTTGCTTTTCTTCGCTTGATGCCGCATTGTAGGTGAGTAAACTTTATTGAGAGATGTAATATCGGTGAATGAAAGCCTTTTATCTAGATTTTATTTTAAGAACGCATTATTTGTGTAGCCATATCCACGTTTTAGACGAAGCCTCGTACAACACCAGCCAACACAAGCCTCGCAGACACATATCCCGTCCTTCCCATGAGGGCACGGCAGCCCTTTAAGAAACTCGCATAGACGGTGGCGCCACATTGCCCTCTAGGTTTTATAGTGAGGAACTCTATGACATGACCACAAATGACCTAATGCGCTTTTATGCGGCGACTAGACTACAGTACTGCCTGCGACGGTCGGCGAGAATTCCTCTGCGGGTGTGTTCACACTGCCTGCCTCTTTGTTATTTTTTCTGCCTTTGCTTCTTTTTTTTTATCTGTCATTCCCATTTCATCTTTCCAACAGTAGGGCAGCCAACCAGCAACGACCTTCATTAACGTTCCTGCCGTGTCTCCTCCTTTTTTACTTCTTTTTCCTCGTTTATCCCTCTACCTATATATCTATCTATCTCACACACGACACCAATGTAAGCTCAATAGTAGCTGGCCGCCCCCACCACTCAAGCGACGAGAAGCGTGTCCGGCGGGATCCTGGACTGCGGGACGCCCTCCACAACAGCTACTCATCCATCCATCCATCCATCATCATCAACATGGTATTTTTACGTCTACAGCAGGACGAAGGCATTTACCATCGGTATACCAATTACCGCTGTCTTGCGTCATCCCACATGCGTGCAAATTTCATAATTTCATCGCGCTGGTCAGTTCTTTGCCGTCCTCGACTACGATTGCCTTCCCTTGGCAGTCATTGTGTAATTCTAATAGCCCATCGGTCATCTGCACTACGCATTGGATGATTGGCTCAACTACATTTCTCCCTCTTCGTGACAACCAGAATAACGGGTACCACCGTTTGCCGTCTAATCCACACACAGCTGTCTTCCAATCCCTTAACATTACGCCTATCATTTTTCCCCCGTCGCTCGGTCAGCGTTCGTTAGCATCATCTCTCAACCTTCATTGCAAGCCTCCAAGCTTCTGCCCCCATTTGTTAGTGCCGGTAGAACGCAATGATTCTGCACTTTTCCTTTCAAGAATAACCGTAAGCTGCCGGTCATGATTTGCTACTGCTGCTTCTATCTCTTACCTAGTAAGGCGTGTCGCTCTCTGCAGATTTATCAGAGACGTGAAGTTTGTGTGAATACATAAACACACAAAGTCGCGCTATCGCTGCTGGGTGTCTCCCCGAGTGCGGCTCTCAAACACCTGCAAAAGTCACACGGCTCATAATTCTCAAGACTAATTAAGCGCTAAACACGTGTGCCTGCAAGTCATCCGATCCGCGGAACTAATGGCGCACCCAGGATCTTTGCCAGGGGAGGGGAGGAGGGTGAATCTATGTGGAGGGGGGGGGGGGGAGCAAGCACTTTGCATAATATGCAATTTTCTTGCTTTAGGCAGAGGAATCAAACAGCAAATAAAATGACTAATTATAATAATAATGACACCAATGATGATGACGATGTTTATTTCTTCAGCGTTTTACTCAAAGTCTTGAAAGAGCGTGATAGGGCCAAGGAGCAGGTCTGCAGAGTAGTGCATGAGGCCATCCGTTGAAGCTCTTACCTAAACGGTCGTGGCAGCAGTGAGTGGTGTCAGTGTCTGAGGAGGTCACTTATGACGGATGGAGTGGGAGAACTCAGGAATGTCGGTAATAGCGTGGATAGAGCACCAAAATAATAATGTGTATGTTACAAGTTGTCACTCGCACGTCGTCAGCGCGAACTATAGGCTTAACTCGGCCTCACGGGGACCCCGAACACCCCCCCCCCCCCCCCCCTCGTCAGTGCTCCAGTGCGAGGAACAGCTATAGCTGGACCATTAACAGCAGAAAAGCAGGTTTTTAACAGGTTCCAAGACATTCCAGACCTGAAGATCGAGCAGCGACATTATCGACGCTTCGAACAACGGATAAAATAATGTCTTGGCGCACACACGTTTCACATTTTGCGACGCGAGATACAAAAAATATATATCTAAACAGACTTGACGTAAAGTAAGGCGCAAACGTTCGAACACGCAGAAATAAGGATCTCTATATACGGAGTACACTCTCGCACATTCATGAGTGGTCGTCTTGACGTCACCTCTCTGGTGTTGTTCTCTTTCGACCTTCGAAGGCTGCCTGTTGACCCAGTAACTATACGCCGACTACCGCGTGTCACGCGAGAACGTTGCAAACGATTAATGCTGACGTCACCTGTGGCGATCAGGTCTGGTTTCGACGCGACCGCGTGATCGGCAGAGTGACGTCACACGGAGCACGCACGGACGGTGTCGATTCGCCGCTGAGAGTCACGTGACCTTAACCACGCGCGGCACGCGCAGCACCGTTCAGCTCATGACCTTTCTTCATCTGACAGCACGTGGAGAGTACGACGCGGGTAAACTACGCAACCGGTCACGATCTTTTGCAGGCTCTCGAACGTGTACACGAACGAGCGATGGTTATAAAAGGATAAGCTCGCG
The DNA here is from genome assembly GCF_013339745.2 of Dermacentor silvarum. Taxonomy (NCBI): domain Eukaryota; kingdom Metazoa; phylum Arthropoda; class Arachnida; order Ixodida; family Ixodidae; genus Dermacentor; species Dermacentor silvarum. The sequence continues at coordinate 107,277,172 of NC_051162.1, read as the reverse complement.
ATAAGAGACAAAGCCAGAAGTGCGGATAAGTGAAGGAATACAAGAGCGGGGCCTGGAAGATGTAACGATTCTATGGCTGTGTTCAAATACAGACGGCAAAGTAGAAGGCTAAGCGGATAGCGGTCGTCTTAAGTCTCGTTCCCTTTCTCACGAAGACGTCAATGTGTATAGACAGCTTCGCGAAGACAGCATCGAAGTCAAAAACAATGCAGGCTACTTTTTCCTGTCCAAACAATATGGCGGCTGAGCAGGACGCTTGGACACTCGACGGGAAGGTCGTCTGGGCACAAGAAAACGTAGACACGCTTTCCTATTTGCTTAATGTAAGTCATGTCGTGGATTTTTATAGATTCGCAGGCGCAAAGATTTAAATTCCGAAATAATGCTTGCTTTTATCAACCTTTTTTTTTTTTTTTTGTCTCCGCATGGCGGTGTCATGTCGCAGAAGCGTCTTACATACGTCTTCTAGACGGTTCGAAACGCGTTCCATTACTTGGCCTCGAAGCTGTCTCGGCTGTCTCCTTAGCTATTTTTATTTTTACTAATTTTTATTGTCCAACACAATCCTTATGTCTCATTAGCTGTCGACGTAGACTGTTTCCGATGCTGGCCAGAATTTGAACACACCCTATACACCACGAGGCAGGATCGTTACCATGGCGTTTCAATGCCATTTTGTTCCGCGCTTTGTTAGTGGACAGAGTTGTGCTCCGCCGGCGTTATCAGCGGGATCAGCCAGTCGTGAACGGCGGCTGATAAGAGTATAGAAAAGAATCGAGCGGAAGCAATGACTACGTTTTACCGAGCTCAGTTTCGTAAATTATAGGCCCTTATGTTGCTATGCTCTTATTAACGAGCAGCTAGCAACGATAATGTTAGTTTTGAGAAAAGCCGCAGTCTCGCCTCAAGTGCGAACCATTGATAGCGATAGCAAAGTATTAGGTAGCTAAGCGAAGTGAGGTTCATAGTTTTTAAACGACCATGCGTTGGGCGTGTTGCTATTCCACAGTTGTAAAAACGGCACGTGACAACATAGAACGAAGAAGCGGACTATACGGACGCAAACGTAGTTTTATGGGCCATGTAAATAGCAGTGAACATTTTCACACTAATAAAATTAACAAGAATGGTGCTATGCGCACCAGGAGAGCACGAGCAGATGTCACTCGATGACCGCGAACACTCGCTGTCAAGGCGACATTTATCAGACCGCGACCACCGAATCACGTACGAGCACGCGAAACAGGACATCGGAGTGAGTCAGCATAGCAACAATTACCATATATAGGTCGAAACATATTTACTAGTATTTTCTAAAAGAAAAACATTATTTGGTCGTGTCATGCTTGTACAAAAGTGACGACTGGTGATCCATTCGAGTAGTGCTTTATTTCCCTAAATGGTCACGCTAACCTTGATAACGCTGAAACCCAGATACACCTGGCCCGGTCGCGCAATATTACACGAAAAATGTAACTGCAGTTAATCCTTAAACAACATGCATGAGTACAGCAAGGTACTTTTTTTTCTTGTAACTGAACATCACGTTGCAAGCAAAGTCGCCTAGGCGGTGAAATTTAATGAGAAAATATGCCTATATGAGCCGGAATCGCTTCACGCAATGCATAAGTAAACGTAGCTACCTGTCCAAGGGCCTTGTAATGTAGTGGACTTAACTTGGCGAACGACGACGATGATTGCTATAATTATGAGTGCCGTGACGTCGGCGCATCGCACATTGTAAACATTGTACGCCCTTAAGTGCACAAATCAGTCTACATGCAACTAACACCTTTACGCCCTTTACAGGTGTAAGGGCGTTATTCTTCAAAGGATAATGTTATATTCTTCAAACGACAAATGCGTCGCTTTGTGCCTTTTGTTTTTATGCGTGTGTGTGTGTGTGTGTGTGTGTGCTTTAAAAGGTGGCATCAAAAAAGTTTTGCCCTTACACTATCGCTTATTTCGATTCGTCGTTAAAGGAACCAATACACAATCTTGATAACACATTTTCGTCTAGAATTCATGCCGCCATAGGTACTTTAAAGTCTCACAGGTTCCACAACATAGTATTTTATTGACTGATTCATTATACTGATTGATTGATTGATTGATGATTGATTGATTGATTGATTGATTGATTGATTGATTGCGTCCAAGACCTGGGCACTGGGCTTCGAGGGAGAGCGTATAGTGAGAGGCTCCGGATTAGCTTTCGTCACCTGGAACTATTTCAACATGCACTAAAATCTTTAGGCAAGAGCATTCTTGCATACCACTCTGATCACCACGCGGCCTTCGAAGCCAGGAGTCGAACTTGTGACCTTGTATTCAACAGCAGAACGCCACAGTCACGTGAGTCCACGTAAAGGAGCAAATGAAAGAGACAACTGCTAATCGCGATAATGAAAACGCGGGTTGGTTAACCAAGCTAAACCCGATTGGCTACACTACACTGGTAAAGAGGAAACAGATTGAAAGATGGGAAGACGGAGTGAAAGAAAAGGTTAACAGAAAGACGCCCGCACATACATTCGCTCAGTCAAAATCAGTTACAACACAGCTAGTTGATCTTGGGAATTCATCAGCGTTATTTTGTGTGGCTTTGTACAGCACAGACGCACGAGGTCTAAAAGAGAACACACAGAGCTAGCACACAAAGACGGCGACAGAATTCTGATACGACGGAAATACAGATTAAATATATATAGGCCAGCTGTCCTTATTATTTCGTAACTAAGTATATAGAAAGCGAACTGCGTGTTGCCAATTGCCTTGACCGAAATTGAAACAAAAAAGTAAGACGCCCGAGCCACATGCGTTTCAAAAGCAGCACGCTCTTCCCTTGCTTTCAGCTGTCAGGCAGACAGCAACAGGCATGCGACAGACGTACGCACAGACATGCTGTCTGTGCGTCTGTGCGCCACACAGCTATGCGCTGAGCTCACTTGAGTGCGATCCGGCCATCCACCCTGCTAAACCTATTCTCTCTGCAAACGTTGCACAAAGCGTAATGGAACACTCATGGCACGAAGGTGATGGCTGACCCGATGGCGTCGTAAGGTGTAAAAGCTTGTCCTTAGAAAAGTAATTCAAAGATTCCATTGCGTTCCTATTTAACCCTAAACTTCCCACTTCAGACATTCTATAACCTCCCGAAACTTAGACTAAGGGATATTCGATGACGTCATCGAGGCCGCCATATTGTAGTACTGGCAGCACGGTGAAAAGCACATCTTTATCTTGAGCCGCTTATATCCAATGGATCAACGGAAGCTGTAAATAGGACAACGAAAATAGCCTACGTGACTGTCACGTGAATACGCACTATGCGCTGAAGTATTCCACAGCTGACAGCAGCGCCAGAACACACAGCCTGGCGGCAGGTGCAAGCAAAATGGGAGCGACGCGATATAAACACCCGCCGCGGCATCTTTGACCGCTTATCACGATCCAAGAGCGTCCGAGGTCCGAAAGACATCCCAGTGCGCATGCGCCGCATGACTTGCGACCGAGATTGGAAGCGCAAACATTGCAGTGCTTCAGCTCGGCTAAGCATGGCGCGTAACACTTTGATTGACAACGAAGCGTGGGTCCCTGCCCATCTTTACTATCACCTCGTTTGCTTCGCAATCCTGGCTGGCGTCGGCGACGCTGGGGTGCTAATTATGATGACGATAACGATTTATCGGCACTTCCTTTGAAACGGGGCCGCGAAAAATAGTCACCTAGCTAATCAAGTAATCTGTAGACATTTATCAGTCCTGCTTTTGTGTCTGTCCCCTTCATGGTTTCTCTATTCCTTAAGTTCCCCCATATCTACCTTGTATGGTTACCTACGCATGTAACGGATGCGGTCCTATCAATTTCCATGCCTGCTTTTTTTTCCCCACCAATGCTCTCAACCGTCTCTAGCTTATCTCGACTGCTGGCCCAGTTAATGCTTCCATCTGCTTTAAACACCGGCGCTTCTGAACGATGGAAGTCCCCTACAGGTCCCGCTGAGTGGATCCCTTCGCATTCAGGTAAATTATGGTGTGCTAAGTTGTCTCCGGATTTTTGCTGCAGCACACACATGCCTCATCCTGTTGGAAATATTTGTTGCGGTAAGTTCTGTGTCCTTAGGCAAACTTACCGGGCCTAAATTAGCAAGGCACTGCTCTTTCGGTGTAAATGACAGCATCGCAGCGCCCTCTAACCGGTGCAAGGTGCCTATACTGCACACTGACTTCTGTACTTTTCAAAAACCGACTCGGCAGAGGTTACGTGAAATATGGATCCCGTATATGGCATCGCACGCGTACTCTCAGACACATGCGAAACTGCATGGAAGTGCTTTAAGGATATTGTCGGCATCGTCATTCGTGAACATTGGCAATGTGACCTGATCTAACCTAACCAGAGATCTCGCTGTCAGCAGCGGAACGCCCTGGCCACTAAGCCCATATAGCATTTCTTGCAGAAATCCCTCGAGGTTAACTCTGGCGTTATAGTGGTCTACGGAAGCTGCAGGCATGTTGATTCAGCCATAAGAATATGCGCCTAAACTTCGTCATTCTGGCCTCCACCGGCTTTGTGACTTCACAAACTGATCACTTTCGACAAAACATAGCGTTATAAGTGCAACAATTCGCAGTGATTAAGCGCGTGCGGAGTATCTCACTGGCTTCTGCGTTTGGATTAAAAAAAAGGATTTCTTCGAAATTTAGACCAATAAATACCGCTAAACCGTAGAAAATAACGCCACTAAGAAAAACACGAAGACACAACCGGCAAAGATCGGAGTAATCCCTGTACTAACTATACTAACTAACCATCATTCTCGTGGTAACCCGAGCGACCGGATCGCCAGAGTCCTGTCTAGTAATATTAGAAGGCAACTCTGTGAGTGAGCTGCCGTGGCAGGTGGACCGGTCGCGCAAACGACGCAAAACAGTAGCCGGCGAGTGCGTTCTTATTGCTCTTATCTCAACGTGTATTTGAGCAGCTTCACGTCGTGGTGATAAAAAGGGTTGGCGAGCGCCGGTGTTGACCATAACGCGCGCAAAGATATCGATTCCTCGCCGCGCAGCCTAGCGGGCGCCCTCTGGTCGAGTTAAGCCCGTTAATATTGCAGTACGCCACTTGGCGCACAAGCGCAGATTCGTTCCGCGCGACAGATGGCCACGTTGTGCTGGTGCAGACAGGTCGTTCGCCATAAAGACGTAGAGAGAGAGAGAGAGAGATAACAAAGAAAAGACAAGGAGGTTAGCCATGGTCGCGCCCGGTTAGCTACCCCACATGAGGCGAAGAAGGGGAAATGGTGAAAGAAAGATAAGCACAGTCAATGTGTGCGCACGCACAGATGAATGTGCACTCCCGTATGTAGTCACAAGCACTGGTCTATAGCCCAGTTGCCTTAAACAAGCGCAACGGCACCTTGTGCAAAGTACAGGTCTACGGCCAAGGTCGTGAGATCTATGCATCCTAGAACGGTTTGTCGTCTACATCGGCTGATACTAGCCCGCAGATGATATTGTTCAGAGTAGTAGAGTTTCATACTCAATACAACAGTGGCAAATCTGGCGCTGCTGTCTGGGCACGCAACCGGTTAAGATACCGTGATATGAGCACCATGATACGGGTATAGCATATGGATTTTTCTATAAACCTTTCCATTCTGGCTTCGAGCTTCTTACTTTATAACCTGTTATTGTCGTCTACAATTTGATGCGTGTCAATGCTCAGCCTCAGTGACCATCTAATGTCTGCCTTCTTACTGCTTCCAGAACATTATAAACGGAAACAATACTTGTACAGTATGCGCACAGTAGTTAACCATGGTGACTACGCCCGTGGTACTTTCATCAAACGCCTCCCAGGTCTAGCGGCACGTATGATGAGCAGCGTCGAGACTAATTTATACATTCTGAGTCACGTGACGGCATAAAGTATTTGTCAACGTAATGCACTCCACTGCTTAAATTAAATGTCACGTGACAAGCACGCAGGCGAAAGTTTACCGTCTGGGGAAAGATTACGCTCGTCTGGGTGACCTCTCTACCTTTTCTCTCCTTGCTTTCTCTGGCTCTCTCTCAAGCTCTACTTAATATCTATCTTTATGTGCCACTTTAACCTGTCGCTCGCAATTGCTCCGCCTGAGCCCGTGTTTCTCACAATGAAGCCTCGTTACGCCATATTATCAGCTATTGCCAAGGCAATTCGCCTCCGTCAATGCCTCAAGTGCGCGCGAAACTGATCCACGCGGATCTACCGAATAACAAAAAGATCGAGCAAACAGAGTTCGAACATCTTACTAACACTTCATAACAAACAGTTCCCGAAGTAGTAAATTGCTTTGAAGGCTAAATGTTCTTAATGAACAAGTCAATTTCACAGAGCCATGCGGTTACTTCCAGTTTCTTAGCTTCTTTTTTTTTTTTTTTTTCAACTCGGCGTGAGCGTTAATTCGGTTCTGTCTGTTTGACGGGACCTCGCTTTCGCCTACGAACATTTGGTGCTTTGTTCCAAGTAGAAAAGAAAAGTTAGGCAGAGCCCATCTCACTACGAATGCAGACGTTAAAGCAGTTAGTAATGAAGCAAAGTACAGCGACGTACAGCGACGTACGGTGCTGCCACCGCGGAGACGCGTCACGCGTGACGCGCGTATGCAGCAGGACTTCTCTCGCACCACTCTCTGGACACTCTACGCTACCTAGCGGCTCCGCCGCAAAGTCCGCGCCGTGGAGCGCGTGTAAATGTATACTCAGTCGAAGTTGTCTGAATGTATACGACGCAGGTTGAATTCAGTCCAGCATAGGAGAAGTAAAAAAATAAAGAGAGGTGGTTATGAAGAGCTGCACCTGCCCAGTCACCCAAGTTGTCGTCAATGAGGTTCATTAAAGCGAGCGTCCCGCACCAAGTGGCGCAGGTTGTTCCGAGGGCTGGTTTCAAATACGGTTCCCTCGGCCCCTAGTTGCTCTACGCATTAGACCATAGACCTACCCCTTGACCCAAGTTGGCGGGAAAACGATAAGAGACATAGATAGATAGGCAGGCAGACACCGGAAAATGCGTGAAGTATTTTAAGAATGCTAACTGCATTAAAAAAGACTAACAAAAGATCAAATTGGCAAGGAGCTTTCTTTCTAGTCTGTGTTTATTGCAGTTTGATTTCGTCCCGAACTTCGTTTGATTTCTTTCACTGAGCGACTATAATTTGTTTCGTACACAGACCAGCACAACAACTGTTTACGCGAATGTGTACCGCCTTCGTCCATCTATCGATTCCCGCAGCTTCTATCGGTTGTCTCTGGTGTCATGTTCTTTACGTTTTTTATTTATATGAATAAGCATTCTTATAATAATAATAATAATAATAATAATAATAATAATAATAATAATAATAATAATAATAATAATAATAATAAATTACCACTACTATACTACAAGTAGTAGTAGGAGTAGTAGTAGTATATTATAAATGCGCCACCCGTCGATGTAAACAGCAACGCCAGGCGCACGTATCACACAGCACGTGTCATCAGTTACCGTTCACGGCGTGAAAAACAACGAAGTATCCACTGCTGGAACTGCAGACCAACTCGCACGATCACAGCAATGCTAAACACCTTGCGTTTACTATTTCCCCACTCCACGCGCCAGTTATCACTTCGTGTTTGACGCGTACGTTCTGCCCGACAAACTTCCTTCTTTCGCAACAACACCGATGCCCGCAAACCTTGCGATCATTTGCATCGCTTTTCAACTACCCGCGCGCTCAAAGTTGCGTGCAGGACTCGATGAACAACCTCATGAACAACCGTTTACACGATCGCGATCGGCGCTTTATGCGTGAAGCGAAGCGCCCGGCGGGAAATGGTCCGACCAGGTGAAGATCGATCACCGAACTTAATCATGCGGGTCACCAAAAAAAGTCAAATTATGCAGTATGCTCGATGCTCTCGGTTGTTTACACAACGTTTGTACGGAACAGTGAAAAATGAATGTGTGTTCATGGTGAAAGTGTTATACCTGCGCTCTCTCGGAAAAGCTGTGACCACACAGGCGTACTTTTTGACGTATATTGAGCGCCTCGCGTCGCCCGGCGTTGGTGCGTCCATTAAAAAAACAAAACCAAAAAAAAACATTTAAAATCGCCATTTTACCAGTTGGCGCACAGAGCACATTTTCGGAATGCGGTAAAATGCGGCTTTCTGGAAGCATAAATTATAAGTGGCGGCACCAGAATTTTTTTTTTTTTCAGCACGCTTAGTAGTACGCGGTATAAGCAGGTGAGACTGCGATCACCATCACTACGCATTCGAGAACTTTAGAGTTGTCGCGACAATGCAGCGTGACATTCCTTGACTAAAAGTAGTAGACAACCTACAAATGCTGTCAACAGCCTGTCTATAGACAGGAAATCGACTAACAGAAGTAAATAACCTACCAACTTCTGTAAATAGACTGTCTACAGACAGAGAATCGACTGAAAGAACTAGTCAAATTAACTGCTGCCTACGACAGCCGGAAAAAAAAAACTTAGACTTTTATGCAAAAACAGACTATTAACTAGGAAGCGACTAAGAAAAATTAACACTTAACGACTTTTGATTACAGACAACCCATAGATTCCTTACAGACAAAATATATAAACTTCTCTGCCATCTATATGAAGGCAGACAAGTCTGTAAGAAATATATAGACAGTACAAATCCATTTTTCCGAGGGGCGTGTCGTCTATTTCATTAGGCGGCAATCCATCTGGGACCCCTCGCGAAACCCGAGCCCGAATCTTTTCTTCGCCAATAAGGCAACGAAGAAGTCCCAGAAACAAATGGGACCACCGTTAATGAACGGCTCTTGGCGCTGCAGGCCTGCCCAATGCCGGCGACCGGAATGTCAGCCATTCGGCATATGAGGTCTGCTGCGATGTATTATTTTCGTGGGCAGCGCGTGAATCGCGCAAAGAAAGACACGTGCGCCAAATGCTATAGCCGCGAGCGATACGTGTTTGAGCCGAGCACGCACTCGCTCCAGCTTCTTTCTCATTCGCTCAATCGGAAAGAACGAGAAAGAGTGGTGGCGCTTCTGGCGGCCAGCTTGTCACGAAACAGCTATTCCACGAGGACCATCGTGGCCCAGATGTGTGCGGTACGTTTGTCGACGGGACCGCCGTGTTTGTTTTTGGTTTTCTTTTTTTTTTTTCGTTTGTTGTTGTAGTTAACTAAGGTCGCGGCGAAAACATCGCGAGTCCTAACGATATTCCAGGTCAGCTCCTATCACTGCCGCGTATTCCCCCTAGCGATCTCTGTACGGTCCGAAGCAATCTTGACAGTCACCGCCCGCGCTCCGAGCGAACGACATACCATTCGATCTCACCGGTGTGAATGTAATTACTTCCGCGTCAAAACAACGGTATCGGATAAAGGAACGAAGGAGCCGAATAAACGGACTCGTGTCGTCGTTCATTCTACGTAGCTATTAACTACATCGGGCACTGTAATCAATTTTCCCGTGGGCTTCACCGCATCGCCTTCAAATCGCTGTGAACTGAACACACAGATTTCGCTTGCCGTTCCGCCCAAAAAGAAAGCACGAATGATGCCAAACGTCCGGCGCTCGCCGAGCGCGCCGGCATCGACTATAAAAAGCACGAATACCCTAAAATGTCATTCGCCCATTCCTCAGTATTCATCTATACCGGAAGCATCTATCGATGCTCGCGACAACATCCAACGCCTTGCTGTCCGTCGTCGCTTCGAAGAACTCTACTACCTATACCACGGAACGACCCGGGTGCAACACCGGGTTCCCGGCGAGGCGGTTTGCATCACCATGCGCCGCGGTCTCACCTGGTACCCAGGCCCGTAGTACTGCTGACGCTGTCCCAGCACGGGCAGCGACGTGCGACGTCCCTTGGGGGCGAGTCCGTGAAGTCCCGGCGAGCTACCGGTGCGACGACGTCGCACGGCCAGCAGCCTTCCGTCGGGCGACACCAGCGAAGACACGTGACCCGCCCGGAGCTGCGCCTCGGTGAAGCGAGCCGCCAGGAGTCCGCACAGTCCGCACAGGTGACCCACGGTAGCGCGCACCCAACACGGCCACCCACCGACGAGGGTCACCAGGGCCACCAGCCGCAGCGCGGCCAGCGACGGCAAGACACCCAACGCCCGCGGCGCGGCCACCGCGCACGCCGAAAGACACACCGCGGCCCACACCGCCGTCGAAGCCACGAGTCCGGCGGGACTCGGAAGACGTCCGGCCACGCCTCCGGCCGACAGGTCGCCCACGATCCCAGACAGGGCGACCACGAAGCCGTCCGAGGCCTTGAAGGTCCCGCGGGTGCACAGGCAGAACCAGTAGTGCGCGCACAGTATGGCCCACAGAGGAACGCAACTGGACACCAGGCAACGTGCAACTTCTGGAAGGAGCGAGGCGAGAGCCACGGTTCCCAGGGTCGCGGTCAGGGCCCACTTGCCGCCGGCTGCCCGGGCAGCACGCGCAGCGGGGCCGGTAGCAGCCTGTTGCTCGGGGGGCCGGAGCCACACGGAAACGTAGCCGCTGCCGGTTGAGTGATCGGCGGCAGCGGCCACCGAAGACGCTGTCGCCATGCCGACCGGCGGTCAAGTCGAGACCTCGGAGCAGAGCCTGGTTTACTTTCGATCACGCACCAGCGCCAGGCGGCTCGGACGCCGCGAGGAGCGCGAGGAACACGGGTTCCGAAACTGCCGGCATGTGGAAGACCCGGCGATCGGAAAACTTTTTTTGCCCTCCTACCAACGACGCCTCCTCCACGTCGTCGTCTAAACTAGCCCGTCGCGCTGAGACACAGGATGACAGACGGGAAGCGCGGGGCGTCCCGTGACGTGTGTCGCTTTCACTCGCGATCTCCGATTTCGGATCGAGTGCTGCGGCGTGAACGGTTTGTTGAGGGTGCAGATCCCGAGCGTTGTCTCGCCAACGACGTTCTGTCACTGTCTCACGTATTTATTTCACACGCGCGGTGTTTCACTCCTCACGGCGACGCGACCGGACGCAGTAGGTCGCGCACAATCACAAACACACAGCCCTTTCTCCTTGTGCGATGGTTTTGCGTTGGCGGCGTCGATCACACGGCACGACACACACAAACACACGCGCGCACCCGAGAAACACGCGCGCTTTTGCGGGCGCCCGACAAAACGGCGTAGCAACGATTCAGCAGCGCCCAAAACAGCTGAAGAGAGGCGAAATTGCCGGCACGGCGCAGCGCAGCGCACACGCTCACATAGCGCGCCGGGAGAGGAAAAACAAGCGGCCGCCGTCCAGGCTCTGGGTCCTCCCCGCGCCGCCCTCCCTTAGCCACCGGCTGGCGCCGCAGGGAGCGCTGGGATACCTTTCTCGATGGTGCGCCGCGCCGTGTGACGTTTTCCGGTGACGCCAATATGACGTAACACCGCGGCCCCGGCGTTGAGGAGAGGGGCGGGGGGGGGGGGGGGTGAGGGGGGATCATAAAGGAAAGAGAACGCGAGCGGTGGGTACGCGCGGCGCTAGCGTCGTTTCTTATGCAGCGAGCGGAATTGAGCGGGAAGTGTTTTGGCCGCGGCAAGCGGCGGCTTCTTCGGCCCCCGCCATTTAGAACGTTTCGTTTGGTTTCTTTTTCTGTTTGCGCGGGAAAGGGCGGTCGTAGTGGCCAGCGGTCGGTCGCTTTCTCTTCACTCCGTGAGCTGCAGCGCTTTGTTTAGAGATGGAGAGCGAGGACGGCTGCGAAGGAAATTCTCTTCGTTATCTGCAGTGCGCGTCAGCAAATTGACACCAGTGGAGAATGCGTCGAGCAACTCATGAACTAACGCTTAATTTGCGAAGCGAAGTGAAAGCGAGATCGTTAGGCCGTTTGCGCATTCATCGGGAACTGGGTCGTTTTTTTTTTTTTCTCTCCTTTTCTATGTCTATAGTGTCTAAAGAAAGCACGCTGACAAAAAAAAAGAAAAAAAAAAAGAAAATCACAAACGAACAGCTCAACCTCGTTCGCTTGCATATCTCGAATTCTTCCGCACAGCTTACTGCAACCGGAAGTGGAATTCGCTCACGCTCGACCCGTTGGATGTAAGTGAGGCCCTGACAATCTCGGGAAATCACACGACGGACACGGAAATCATTTGTATAGCGTTGACATTCCGCCATATTACCGAATTCGCCACCCTGCCTATTCTCGTTGGCTCGCAGTGGGGCTACACTCTATCTGATTGGCTATCAAAAGCAAACACGGAAGAGTTCGACAATATATAACAGCATCCTGGGCCATTGTTCGAAGCCACCCGAAATACATAACAAAGAAGGAACAGTGTTGCCAGACTGTTCAGTAATTACTATATATATGCTCCTTCGAATTCCGTCGATAAAAGGACACGTTTTCTTTTCTCATATTCATTTCAACGGCATAATAATAGGTCACATGCTTGCCACATATGTGCAACGACTTTGCTTAATTCCTACTTCAACCGTTATTTCCGAGTCTGCCCATGTCAAGGATGGCAAAATTCGCCGTAAATTAAAGAAGCGTTAACAGGAAAATCTAAGTTTCTAAATTTACTTCGCAGAATGGTGTCAACTCACGGTCGTTGCCGTTGTAATGATGATGATAATGTCAATGTTTCAGTCAGTGATGGCTTTGCAGTAATGTTGCCGCCACAGTCAAGTATAGACATGCCCTGTTTACAATTTTTACATATATCTTCAATATATCATCATCAGCCTATATTTATGTCCACTGCAGGACGAAGGCCTCTCCCTGCGATCTTCAATTACCCTTGTCTTGCGCTAACTGATTCCAACTTGCGCCTGCAAATTTCCTAAGCTCATCAACACACCTAGTTTTCTGCCGACTGCGCTTCCCTTCTATTGGTATCCATTCTGTAACTCTAATGGTCCACCGGTTATCCATCCACGCATTGCATGGCCTGCCCAGCTCCATTTTTTCCGCTTACGATGTGTACGTAGTGTTTTATCGTGGCAATCGTCGTTTTATCGTGCCAATCATAAAATAAAGACTTGTTCTCTTATATATATATATATATATATATATATATATATATATATATAAGAGAACAAGTCTTTATTTTATGATTGGCACGATAAAACGACGATGTTTGGAGCACGAATGCAGTACCGGCTGCATGGAGATAAAGTATTTCACATGTGGTGGTGCACGGGCTCGTACACTTGCATATGTAATTAACATAAGCATCAAACGCGCTATAGACACATGACGTACACATATACCTTATTGTACTTGCATAACATTCATCCATTCATTCATATACGTGCATAACCTGCACATTTCTACTTAACAGTCCAAACAATACATTACAAGGAAACTCTCAATACAACAGAGCGAACGAAACAGCGCTATCCCATAAAAGGAAGCTCTAGCTCGGGCCCAACTCCGATGCCGCCTGTTCAAATAAATGTAAAATGCTGACGTCACTGTCGCTTTATTGAGATAAACCTTGCAACGATTTTATTTAAATTTCTTTCATTTGAGAGAGAAACTTAAATTGTAGTTACTGTTGGAAGCGGAATTTTGATTTGTGGCCTGTATATTAAGGAAACTGCCAAAAACTGGTAAGTTCGAAAAAAAAAAGAAGAACAGAAGGACCAAGTTTACAAATCCATAACTATGCACCAATAACAGATATCACAGTTCTGGCAGTGCTATTTATTTTTTCAAAATTATTCATTTATAGCATTTTTGTAAAACAATTAGGCCCTAAATGAAACTTTCGCTTCCAGCAGTTACTAAAATGCGGCTTTACCTCTAAAGTGAAACAAAGTTCAGTAAAATTGGTCAAGGGGTCATCTAAGAAAAACGTTTCTGTGTTTTACATGTATTTGAATAGGTGGCATCGGTGGCATTTGCAAATTGCAATATGTGCCATAAGATAATTAGCTAAAAACTTAATTAGTGAATTTTTTATTCAGTCGAGTATGCATTTCAACATTTTGTGCAAGTAATGTCCGCCTTTTGGAGCAGACAAGCTCATGAACACCCCCCGCGGTGGCTCAGTCAGCGAAGGCGTTGCGCTGCTGAGCACGAGGTCACGGGATCGAATCCCGGCCGCGGCGGCCGCATTTCGATGAAGGCAAAATGCAGAAACGCCCGTGTGCTTGCGTTGTAGTACACGTTAAAGAACCCAGGTGGTCAAAATTAATCCGGAGCCCTTCACTACGGTGTGCCTGATTATCAGAACTGGTTTTGGCACGTAAAACCCAGAAAGAAAAAGAAGCTAATGAACTAGATACTATCTGCCACAGGCAATATTTATAATTTTATTAACTTTTCTCTGAAACACGCGGTATGTGGATTTCTTATGTGGAGTATGTGAAGCATGTGGTTGCAAAAATAGTGACTGGCATAGTAAGGAATGGAACGAATCAGTGTGCCCAAGTTCGCGGACCACTGCTACATAAGGATTGCTTGTGTTGCCGACGCTTTGCTTGCACGGTATTCCCAGACCTAAAAGAAAAATATATTGATATGTCAGCGTGTATCGCTAACCTCCAAAAGAGGGACTTGCAACCCAGGAACGTCGGCTAGAGTTAAGCACATGCTCGTTACACAGTGACAAATGGAGTAGGGACCGCTTCCTGGCATAGTAAGTTTCTCGCACGTAATCAACACACATCCTACCCCAACTCACACGCAAGCTTACGCCCACTCTATCGCCAACGTATCAATGATAAGTGAATGGGCGCGCTCTTGAATCAATTCGCCCGAAGCGCGCGTGACGAGGACTATAGCGACAACGCACGAATGTTCGAAGCTGAACGTTTCGTGACGGTCCACAGTAAGCGAGTGATTAGCGATAATACGTTTTCGCTTCAAGCTATTAAAAAACACAGAACTACTACTTCCCAAACCTTGCGCGCAGCAAGAACAAGTATATCGCGACTGAGGACATCCGCAGAATATGCAGAAAATTAAACAATCCCACAGTGACCGCACCGAGGAATGTTACTGAGTCAGAGACCTGACAAGCCGCAGTTTTAAAGACCTTGCGAAATAAAGAACGCCGAGCCCCCCCCCCCCCCCTCCCCCTCCCTCCCCCAAAACCCACTGATCCTGATTTACTTCGGAAGCGGAATGTTTGGACAGCTTGGAATACATTCCTAGCCCCACTTTTAGTACAAGCACCGTATACACCGCTCGCGCTGTTTGGACAAGGCGTAATGAGCCCCGAAAGCGCTTAGATGTCCTCCGAATCTGTGGCCAATGCTTCATGTCGTCCCCCAAGTCACCTTCTACGATATCCGCCTAAAGAGAGCTTTTTCTTTTATCTGCACTGGCGTCATGCACGCCCACTGTAAACACGGAGGCAACGGAGGCAACTGAGGCAAGGAATGGACGCGCCACCACGTGATCAAACATGGAGGCGCCCATGGAATCACCGTGAAAATGGTCTATGTACCACATTTCTTGTAGCCTCGTAGCGCTAGCCCCAGCCGCACCGCTACTCTCGACACCAGGTGCTGACATCTGGTGAGGACTACGGGAGACGTGGAAAAAGTGGCTGCATTCGGCGGTGCGTGTTCGCATATTGTTGTGTTTTTAGACGCGTTCTTACCGCATCTGCTGAGCGAGACGTGCAAAGGTTATTTGTCCGAGTGGCACTGTGCCGTCGTTGGGTGCACCAACAACCAGCGAACGAGGAAGTTGCTCGTGCAAGAGCCCCGCAATCAACGTTCACGGATAAACAAGAAGTTAGTGTTTGTGTGGAGTGCATTTGGCTCTGCACGTGAGGTTCCTGCGGCGCCTGAGAAGCGACACTATAGTTTGGTGGCTTTAAAAGAAAAGAATTCGTCCCCAGCAAGCTTTCTCGGGCAGGTATTCCTTTTGTTGTTGTTGTTGTTGCTAGAACGTTTATTAAAATAATCATAAAGAGTTTTCGCCCCCAGGAAGTGAACTACGCTATCATGTGCGTCTTGCCTTCCCGCGCTGTGGGCCTGCGATAACGTATGCTGTTTGCGACGTTTAGGTACTTTTATTTATTTTTATGGACACTCCAGGCGCATTTGCGCTGTCGGTATGCCGTGATGTGCCGTATATAGTCCAAGTGCGATAACAGCGTCGGCGCGCGCCGTGGGCTGCATGTGCGAGTGAAAGCGTGCGATGGTGTGCCGATGATGGTGTCAGGGAGGTAGGCGCGGCCTCTTCCATCGCGCGCAAGACACCAGGGGGGGGGGGGGGGGGGGGGAGGTCGTTGTACTCCGCAGGCCGCTGCGTATGGTGCGGCCGCGCGAGCGGCCGCACCATACTTGAACGCGATTAGCGATGGGAACACAACAAGCCCCGTTTACATGAATGCGACAGTGTCTCATAGCATCCAATTTCTAGCGCATCGCATTCATGTAAAAAGCGATAATGCGCTAGGAATGCGCATCGCATTAATGCGCCAGGCGAGGGTATATTTACGGGCGCTAGTCGACTCTCGCGGAGCATGTAAACGCAGGATCGTCGATAGCGGGGGCGCCTAACAAGACCTTCGATGACAACCGTGAAGCTACTGAGAAGGGAGAAAGGAGGCGGCGACGTCTAACAATACCTTCGATGACAACCGCGAAGACGCCACCGAGCAGCAAGCGAGAGCCGAGGGGGGCCTCTAACGACACCGTCGCTACATGTAAACGGCGTCGCACGCCTTTCCCAAATGCGCTTGGAAATGCGATGCGCCGCTGTCGCATTCATGTAAACGGGGCTACAGTGCGCCGAGTGCTGATAGCTTCATGTGCGCTGTGTTCTCGCCGCTTAGTTCGCGTTGAAGCGAGAGGCAGCCCGAAGGTCAATTTGCTTGCTGCTGCTGTCGCGCTTCCTCACTCCAGCGTTTTGACAGCGAGTGTGCGCGGTCATCGAGAGAGATGTGTTCACGTTTGCTTGTGCGCGCGTGGCACCATGCTTGTTAATTCAGTTAGTAAGCGAATGTTTACAAGTTTATACGGCCGACAAAACTACTACCCTTAATTTGTATAGCTGCTACTATTTTGATATCGCAATCGACGCTTTACTTTTCCCGCGAAACTGCGACTTTTTTGGTCTGCTCGGTTCGCTTCCCCGACGGTAAGCCCACGGAGGTTAACGCATTCCCAAAGCTGCGTTCTTGATCGAAAAAAAAGGTATGCAGACAGCGTTAAGGCGCGTGTGTCGACCGGTGTCTACTTCGTAACTTGCGCAGCGATTGTCTCGTTAGGGCAAATAAACAAGACTGCACGGAACTTGACGGTTTTTATGTATTGTGTTTTTGATGCACATGGATGAGCCGCATTCGAGTACTCGTGACCGCATAAAGAGAAAGCAGCATATAACTAGCGTGCACAGACAGATGGCCATGCACACGTCAATTCCTCACTTCACTTTTTTTTTCTTTCTTTCGCGCAGTGTGTGGGTGCTTGAAGTGCTATAATTGTGTGATGCTTACACTAAGCTACTCGAGAGGTATGCTCAGTCGTTCCTAACGGAGGTGGTGCCCCATTCAGCAATGTTGTACATGGATACGCAAATTATTGTGTTCGCTAACGACAGCGAAGGAGAAAATAAGCGCGTCGTAACTGGCTCTCACGCGATGTAAAATGTAATGCTTCTATCTTGTGCACACTGCACTGGCCCACTAATTGGTTGTGTTACTGAGTGTGCCCATTGTCAGTGTGAAGTGTATGCTGCTCATACTTGCTTCCTGTCAGTGTCTTGCGTAAACACGCAGGAGCTAGAGCTTTCCACTGCGTGAAACGTGCAATACATAGAGAATAACTTTACCGATCGAGATGACAAAGCTGGGTAAAAACGCAGCACAGTTAATTTATTGCGTTAGCGCGCGACAGAAAATCTGCATAATTAAGCAGCTCTCGCATGGGGAAGAAAAAGCTTGCTCAACTGCACGACATGCATTGTAACTGCAGTGAAGCAGACGGCGCCGCAGGTGCTCTCGCTAAATTACCTCCGTGGTGTATTTCTGTCATCTGAAATGTGATCGCATTGAAGAAGATACGCTTGTCGGGATTCAGAGACAAGACGGCACGTTTGAAGCAGCCATCGCAGGCGAATGACAACCGCAAACGCGATGTGGCCCGCTGCCGCCTCCTCAGTGGGGCGGTAGCGGGCCATAGTCATCATCACCATTATCATCATCCTAACAACATATGACCCGCCATACTGGCCCTGCGGACGCGTATGTCCAGCGAAGATGTTGCAAAACCACCACTATAACTGCTGAGGAGGATATGCAGGGCTTTATTGCTTGTACGGATGCTTGTTTTGAGCTTGTTCTTTATTGAAACGTATGCTGTTCTGTGTGTTGTACGGGTGATTTCAATGAATGTATGCACTGCTCGCTTCGCTTTGCTGAGCGCTTGTAGCCTCTGCCTTGCGGGGCTATGAGCTGTTGCATTTTTTGCTTGCTTACAGGGGTATGAGCCATTGCTGGTGATTATACATGCTTGTTTAGATCTTGTTCTTTATTGAAACGTACGCTGTTAATTCTGTGTGTTGTATGGAGGATTTCAATGAATGTATGCAACGTTCGCTTCGCGTTGCTGAGTGCTTGGAGCCTCTACATACGAGGGTGATGAGTCATTGCATTTTTGCTTGCTTAGGGGAGTATAAGCCATTACTGATGATGGTAATTTTTGGTCACGGACAGGACACGAAAAATGCCGATCACCGACAAACAGCTTCGCTGTAAAGCATGGCCGCCGCAACCAGACAATGGAAATTCTGCTCTATACAACAACAAATCTTAGAGCTTCGCTCAGTCAGATCGCAAAACAAGTACAAAGCACACCGCATGCTTCCGCACGCAATCCAGAAAAAGCGGGACACTTCATATATAACCAGTTATTTATTATTTGGTTAAGTACGCGAAATACTGAAGAGGGCATTACGTACAAACATTGTGTCATAACTATGTACGAAAAACTAAACGAGATATATGTAGGCATTTGAATCGCGTAAATTGTTTAATACAGTTTTATGACAAGGAAATCCAACACATTCAGAATGTACATTAGTAGAGCAGGATCAATCCAAAAAAGAAAAAAAAAACAAGATGTACAATTCTGAAGATGGCAATGGAAAAATTGTCATCCACCCCAATGCTGCACGAAACTACAAAGAAACCCCACACGGGTTTCTCAGAAAGGAATAGATCCAGGGCGAATTTTTCCTTAACTGCGAAGTTTTCTTTTGACAATTTGACAATTTTTTCCATTCAGGAGCCTTCCTACACCTTGCGGAATTCCGCACAACTGGCTTGCCAATTCTGAAGAAGCGTACAAAATGCATTAAATATAGGCATAGAAGTTGTACATTTAGAAA
Source organism: Dermacentor silvarum (assembly GCF_013339745.2). Classification (NCBI taxonomy): domain Eukaryota; kingdom Metazoa; phylum Arthropoda; class Arachnida; order Ixodida; family Ixodidae; genus Dermacentor; species Dermacentor silvarum. The sequence goes on along the minus strand of NC_051162.1, from coordinate 107,257,845 downwards.
GTGTGTTAAAATTTGCGCCGATACAGCCGCTTCAGTGTAAGCGACAATATTTTCGGCTAAAGCTTTCCATTCGTCTACGAGAATGGCGCTGAGGGTGAGTGCTGACATTTTAAAGTTCGAGGAAAGATGTGATGCGCTATGTGTTCGTAATCGAGCCGGGGGGACGAAAATGTGTTTTGGCCTAATGCGACTGGCTAAAAATGTTGCCTGATTCCCACGTAAAATATAACATAATGTCGAACGCGAATATACTGGCGTCAAGGGTTAAAGTCGAGAGTGTTTGGCGATTGGCGAGTGTCACCTACAGGCGACATACCAGAAAAGAAATACTTTTTTTTTCTTGCTGAGTTTTAGTATTGAGTACGAAGTTTCCGGCTAAACGTTTTCGGCCAACACTGAATGACAGGCAGCAAGCGTCAATTGTTGGTTTAGAACAGGAACATTGGACGAATAAGAGGTTTGGCACGCGACTCGTAGTCTTTTCAAAGCAATTTCGGAGGACACAAGCCGACGCAAGATATCCAGCTGCTGTGGTGTCACACGTGTGATGTAAAGAAACTGAAATCTACACCTATGTTTCAGATATGCTGAGAGCTGTCTATACAAATTGAAAACGAAGCCTTAGGTGGCTTGGGGTGAAGCCCAATTCGAGTTTCCTGCCTGAGGCTTTCCCCCCTATTGCTGAAAATTACCGCCTACAGACAAACACCTATGCACACGGAATAATCATGCACAGACTCTATCCTACGCAGTACTCGTACACATGCACCCACTGTGACGTCCCAGACACTCTGCAACACATGGTCCAGGATTGCCCACTGCGTGACACATGCCCAGACCCCAGCTCACAAGCTCAACAAGACGTCTCCAAACAAGGACGCCCCGTAGAGGTTGAAGAAGAGCACCTCAACTCAGCGCACCTCTACACCACCACTGAAACGCGGGAGGCGAAGTTTTCCTCTGACGACCTGGACGACCAACGCAGTCTTGTCGCCCGGGCCAAGGAGGCCGCCCAAGCCAGAGGGTTCCTGGAATAAGGAATCCTCCCACCTAGGGTGAATCGGGTCCTGACTGTGATTACCGTTTCAGAAAATAAAAGCTTATTTCTCTCTCGCTCTCTTGTTCATTATGCTTATTCTTGATGTGTTTTGCACTTTTAGATAGAAAATAAACATTTTTTTCTGGGTTTTTATATGTCTCGTCCTTAAAGGGTAAAATGATGCGTACATATAAAGTAAAGGCAAATATAAAGCATGAACCTTGCCACCTCATTCTGTACTGACTCGATGCGTCTCCATAAAGTGATGGCACTTGGATGCCATAATGTTGACGCGTATTCTAACAGAGGCCTGATGAGTGAAGCTCAAGCGCGGAGCACCGTTATGGGTTTGAAGGACACAATTAACGATGTTTAATTACTTCCTAGTTACATAAATGTCCAATTTTTAATATATTTTATGTGAGCCTGTCAAGCTAGATCCGTTGGTAAGTAAGCGCCTAGGTATTTGAAATATTTCACTCGCTCAATAACGGCGCTCTTTGTTCTGTACACTTAGAGACTCGGAAGGCAACGCAGAAAATGTCACAAGCTTTCTTTTAACTAAGTTAGTATCAACAGATTTACCTCTCCCTCTACCCTTCCCCATTGTAGGGTAGCAAATCGGAGTTACCCTTTTGGTTAACCTCCTCGCCTTCGCCTTTCTTCCGTCCCTCTCTGAACATACAGCTTGTTCTAAATATTTTTTTATTTTATGTGTTCAAATATCCCCATGTGCTTACAAAAAAAAAAAAAAAAACGATAAACGTGTTAAATTCAGTGATGGAAAAAATGGCCACGAATCTATCGCCGAGCCTTATCGCTAAATGCGCCGTATTGAACTGGCCAGCGGACAGTAACAGCTTTTTGGTCTCCTTTGCTTGTTTGGAACGTGTGGCAGTATGCATTCGAACGAGAGTTCTTTCACAAACACCTACGAAAGCTCATGACATTACTCACTTACGATTACTTACGAGACTCGCAAAAAGGAAGGAATTTTGTTACTTAGATTAACGACATTACTAACCTGCATAACCTCTTTAGAGTTATCCACGTATTCGCTGACAGCTGAGTAATATATCGTCAAACCACTGATCCTGTTCATGCAAACTCCAGGATGATATTAGCAGCCATGTCTGTTCGACTTGGCTAATGACTTGCGAAAGGCAAACAAATGTAAATCTACCTGCATTCCGCGCCGTGCTAAAGATTCCAATCTGTGCACATATTTATTGAATGACGCAACTTTTGTCATCTGTTAATTCTTACAAGCATCCCAGTCTTCATCTCTATAATGTTCTCTTGTGGTACGAGCTTCTTAATTACGTAGCAGAAAATGGTTAATCGCACCAAATATATTTTATGACATTTTTTTTCAACGTGTTGGCTTATTTACAATATACTATATGGAAAACGCTGGTTCGCTCGAAACTATAATAAACATATTATTACCGTCAATGTAGCCGCATGAGTGGAAGACGAAGGAGTGCCAGCGGAGAAGACGAAAGAAAGAACCTGTCTGAGGCTCAATTCTTGGCCAATCCCCCGAAGTGGGTACGAGCCATGTGCTGAGCACATCATCATCATCATCATCATAATCATCATCATCATCATCGTCGTCGTCGTCGTCGTCGTCGTCGTCTGAGGCTTTCCCTGAAGCCTGTTTGATTAACCCCGTTCTTCTCGCCTCGTAACAGTTTTGGTGCAAGTGCTGGGTGCTTGAAGCAACGACGGACCTGGAGCCATTTATTCTTCGTCGGAATCGTCGCCTCGCCGGACTACCACCTTTGCCTGTCAACATGCCCACCGAAGGAGACGCCCAGGGATCGATGCCTGCCACTCCGGGATCAATGCATTCTGGTACGTGGCGCTACTACCGAGAACCTCGGGTTTTCGCCGGGAAAGCAGATGAAGATGTAGACGAGTGGCTCAGGTGTTACTAACGAGTAAGCAAGTCCAACTACTGGGACACTACCGACCAACTATAACCAACGTTGTCTTCGCACTCACTGATACTGCCCTGATGTGGTTTGAGAATCACGAGGAATTATTAACGACGTGGGAACGTTTCCTTCATGAGCTAAACGAATGGTTCGGTGACACGGATGCAAAAATTAAAAAAACGCGCTGAGCACACCCTGGCACAAAGATCACAGCAACCAGGTGAGTCTTGCACTACCTACATCGAGGAGATCTTGAAATTGTGCAAGCAAACCGACGCAAGAATGTCCGAGGAAGACAAGGTCGGGCACCTGCTCAAGGGCATAGCAGATGAGGATGAGTACAATTTCCTGATCGGCAAGGAGAGTCTCGCTTCAGTGTCTGATGTCATGAAGCACCGCCGTACATTCGAGGCACTGAAGATGCGCCAAATAACGCCAAAGTTTGGCCGATTGGCCAATGTTACCACTGTGGCCCGTATCGATATGAGCTCTTCATTTGACCTGGCGACGACTGTAGGACAGATCGTCCGCGAAGAACTGGACAAGCCCAAGGGGACGGCACGTCGCCTGCCCGATGTCTCGGATGCCTCATTTTCGCAAGTGCACATAGACATGGTGCGTGTGTGTGTGTGTGCGCGCGTGCGTACGTGCGTGCGCGCGTGTGCGTGTGTGTGTGTCCATTCGGGCACACACTACGTGGCACATAACGCAGTGGCCCACGTAGACGTGAAAGTGGTTAGATACTTAAGGATACATACCGAAAAGAACTGTGAAGTTACCAAAAAATGCTTATCGTATTAATAGGATGAAGATTTTTGATTGACATGATTTAAAAATACCACACAGACCCAATGGGCATTGAGTAAGAGGGGGGGGGGGGGGTATTTATTACAATAAAAGCACAAGCAAACTCGCAAGGGAACAGGGTTACAAAGGAAGTGGACAAGAAAGCGCAACGCAACACGCAAATTGCAAAATATAAAAGAAGCTTCCAACGCAAGCGAACGAAAAAAGAAGAAAAAAAAACATGCCACGCAAAAGATTACGTTTGCGAAATAAGCACTAAACGGACGTTTGCCTGCAAGTGACTGAATTGACGATTTGTTGGCTTATGATAGGCCTTGACTGTGAGTTATTTTTATGGTGACGATGATACTCTTTGTACATGCCGCACGTGGCAACACGCCCCTGACGCCTGCCGCTACCAGTGCTACCAACCCTAAGGAAATTTTTTCTAAGATCTAGCGTATTTAGACATTGTTTAGTGAAATACGGAACTTTGCTAAGAATCTATGGAAACCTTGTGCCAGAACATCGAAACGATGTAACTATTGACTTGAAGGCGTGTTTTGAATTCAGTCACCGCAAGATATCTTCGCATTAGTCTGGGAGCTATGACTTTCGCCTTTAGTGCGGTGCAGTGAACGCATCTCACCAAGTAAATTAACGAAAGAGTGTGGATACCCTGGGCTCCTTAGCGCATTACTGCTATTGCTATTCTGCTCGTTCGTACCTCTATAGCTGGGCTGGCGATTCCTATGCACTCCGACTGAAATATTCAGCCGTAACCAGCCAAACAAACGGATGCTGGAGCACCAAACAAAGCAGCACGGGCGCCCCGACCGCATTTTCGTGCTTGGTGCCTAGGCATGCCTAGCACCCCAGCACGAAAATGCGGTCATGACGCTAAACAGCCAACTCTGCACGCACATATTAAAATTTACCGGGAACCACCCGTATAGGCAGAGCAACCTTGGATAGAATCAAAGCGGTTATGTGTTTGAATGAGTTTTGCTTTGGAGGAAACGTAAAAATAAGCCGCGTACCTTCGTGCGAATGGCGCGTACGCACGCAAGGGCGGTGGTGCTGTGTCAGCACAGCGGCATTCGAAAACAAGTTATTCACATCATTTATATTGGTGTTCTGCAGTGGCACACTGTTATGACACTTGAATTCTGTAAGGAGCCTCACCGCCCGTCTTCCATGCGTTTCGAATAAGGTTCCGTGTGCAATCTTGGCACATTGGTCTGAGCGCAAAACCGTTTTGAACAACAGCAAGATATGTACGCGCTGACGTAATCCTCCTAGGAATACAGCTGCATGCAGGAGGCTAGCTGTTTTGTTAGCATACCAACTTACACTGCGACCTCATGTCAGTTTAAATCCTGTGACTGCGTTATTTGAATACATTAAGACTTGCTTAGCACTAAAATTCAGCCACAAGATTTGGAGCCTGTTTGCACAACACAAACAAACAAAATATTATTGCAGAAATTGTATTGACAGATTAAACAACCACATTTAGCAAAATCTAGAGAAATACAGATCGTTTTTTTTTATCCGAGTTAGGGGAAATGGGCTTCGCAGGTTAGCAGCACTGGCTGCTACGGCAACGATGACGTGAGAAATGCCTTCGGGAAACGCGAGCGGGCTATTGAATGAATCTGTGACGAAGAAAGAGCTTTTGACGAAGCCTGCCGCACAAGAAAAAAAAACCAACGATACCGCGATTCAGACATCTTAGGCTACGGCCAAGAAACACGGCAACCTTCCTTTTTTTTCTTTTCTTTTGTTATTGACGAACGATGCGAAGCAAGCCGATTATCCGACCGCCTCGTCAATGCACCATTGTTAGGTCAGTCCTAGTTGACTTTTTATTTATTTCTTTCTTAGCAGAAAAAGATTCCCTAGCTTTCAGCACTTCGAGTCACTTATACTTGCGTTCAATGGTCGCCCACCATTCTCAAGACGTCGCTAGACTTAACGATGTGAACACAGAATAGGGCGCCGTTATTAACTAAAGATAAACACATCGTTAGCGGTCCCGCTATACGGGGTTGAAGCAAACACCGGTTCTTGCTTCGCCGACGCTTTGTGTGTGCTTTCTTCGTAAAAGTCGAGCCGAGTACCCAATATCAAGGGAAGTTCATATTTGCGCAAAACACAAAGCGAAGTGCAATACAGTATCTGCGGGGTGGCAAACAATCAAGAGCGATCCATGAGAACCTAGACCGTGGCTACAGCACACGAAACTTTCTCGACTCGTCAAAGCAGGAAAGGCCACGTCATTTAATGCTACATCCGCTTATATATATTTTTTCATTTAAGGGAATGGAATAGCTTTCCTCTGCACGTTATTGAAAGTGCGTCAATGATCCAGTTTCGATGTGCAATTTATAGCGAAATATTTAACCTATAAGACTGCGTTGTTATCTTTACACACGATTGATTTATGAAGCTACGCTTGCTATTCATCGCTTCTTTTTCCTTCTGCCGTCCCAAATTTAAAGTGTCATAGTGTGTATCGTAGCGTGTACTTTCCTTTTCCGTGCTCTAGCACTACTGTGTCACTTTACCATTTCTTATGCCATTTTCTAATGTAATTTTTTTTCATTGCTGAACTTATTGGTTCGTTGAAATTACGTCATTATTTCTTTCCTGCGCTCGTATGTCTGCATTACTCCCAGTTGTAGTTGTTATTTATTGTACTTGTATTGTAATTGACTACAATTGTATTTGGAATAATATTGTATTACAGTTTGTGTTATTATTAATTGTATTGACTAGTGTATTACCACGGTGATCCCCTTGGGGATTGGCAGCATAATCGAAAAAAACTCAATAAAAAGTACACATCTACTGAAGGAACTAATCTGGCAACTTACGAGAAGGACATCTTATCTTTTTTTTTTTTTTTTTGTTCTGCACTGGTTCCTTCGGACATCGCTCTCTGTATCTGATGTCAGGCATCTGCATCGCCATTGGCCACGTCTGTTATTAAATCACTGCTGCATCACCGTGGCGCAATACTGTGATACGGAAGGCCGCGAGGCCCGCGAATTTCATTTCATTTGATTACAACAACAACAAAAAAGCCGTAAATCTGTTTAAGCATAAGCCGAATCTAGGGGAGGACCATGATCACACACAATTGGCAACACCGAATATGTAGTATAAGCATAACAGTGAAGACATAGCACATTCAGGTAATGATTAAAGGAACCAAATCACACTTGAGTGAACAGTCAAATAAAATGCACCACAAAAGTACAGTCAAACTGGAACTTCTACATGCATATGTACAAAAACGAGTAAATAAATCAAACAGTCGTATAAACAGGTAGACAGTCATAAAACAGTCGTACATCTACAGAAACAATTTCACTGCCATAACTACAGACGAAATTATGTGGAGGCTATTAAAGGATAGTTAAAACGAAAGAGAAATTGTGACAGGTAATGAAGTAATATTAGTGACACGACATTTTCGCTAAATAAAAGCTTTTAAATACTGGAGTAACATTGTTACCAGTTTGGTAAATCGCCGGTGTAACCGGCATTTGGTTGGTACAACACTAGACGAAAAGTGAACAAACAATGGAGGTTCGCGCCTGACGTCACGGCTCACGTCACTACCATCTGGCATCAGGCCACTCACACTTTCCAGACGGGGCTCCTAATCCACCATCGTGCAACTACCAAGCTTCATGCAGTGGCCGAAGCCTAATCGCATGGCCGAACCACTGAGCCTGAAAAGGGTTCCAGGAAGAGGTGGCGGGCTGTTTATAACGCCTTCGTGGAGCGCGTCTAGTTAGGGGCGGTTAGAATTAACGGATAGGCTTAGCGCATAACACCGACTGGCGTGGTCTGAATCTGATGGGCTGTGACGGTACGCAGTTACACGTCTGTAGCGACGTTGAGCTGCTTTCGCCTGAGAGATTTCGCCGTTGCAGCTTCGCGTTCCCCTTCGTCCAGCATTGGCGCCTAATTTAGGCAGCGTTAGCCCTTCCTGGTTTAAATCTGATTATTGTGACAATTTTACGCATTTTGCATTCATATAGTAAAGAAGCGCGCAAAAACGAAAACAAATTCCAGTGGAGTTTTGGCCAAAAAGTATGGAAGGATTTCTTCACGAATTGCCCACAAATAAACGCATCTGAGGTATCATGTGGTTCAATTCAAACTTCTTAGCTCACAATCACTGTAACGGCGCATGATATATAGCCTCTGCTGCGCTACTTAAAGGACACCGGACTGAGTGACAAATTGTGACTCTACACTGTGTGACGTGGGATGGGACGCTGACACTATGCAACACTAGAACACCTTCGCAGATTGCATGACAGTGCCCACAGAAACAGTTCTGTTTGTGTGTATGTGTGATTTTCTTTTCTTACTTCTTTTCCTTTTTTATACTTATTTTTCTCTCTCTCACCTATCGCATACCTTTACCCCTCCCTGCTACAGGCTAGCCAACCGGAGTTATCTCTGATTAACCTCCCTGTCTTTTCTTTACCTTTCTCTCTCTATCTCTTTGTCATCATCGAGGACAGGCCCCCTTGTCCAAACGTTTGATTCAGCCTGAAACCCCCGTTCTTTACTCGACCACTCTTGATTACTTAGTGGTGTATAACTACGTGAAGCTATACATACGAAGACAACGCATTTTATAACGCACTTTATATTTTTCATCGGCAATATGTGTGGGCAAGACTCAACACCGAGGTCCTGGCCTGCAGGTCATAATGTGGATGGGCGCTTTTCTTTTTCGTTTTAACCTAGCCTTTCTTAGCCTCTTCCTGCACATTGGAGATAATTGACTTTGGCGCATTACGACTCTCGTCGTAATCCGCCATTTTTGCCTTGATGGCTCATGAACGTTTCGCGTTCACAGATTCCCCGAGTGAGTGGGATCGATATAATTACTTTATTTCATACATAACGATGCCACTGCGGATATCAACTCTTCTGGCACGTAGTAACATTGAATACACACATCCTGTTGCGCATAGAGTTCAGTGTCGAAATTACTAGAGTGAGCTCTAGCGCTAGTGTCTAGGAGAGCTGCATGCAAGCAGGGTGGTTCATACAACGTGGGAACGATGGTTAGTACATGGATTTGTCTAATCATCGTCCTGGCTTTAAACGGCTCTTGCGACTTTGCAAATTGAAAATTTTCAACAAAAAGTTGTCGCAGTTTCACCCGAAAGGTGAAGCATCAATTGCGATAGCAACTTAGTAGAGAGCTATACGGAGTAAGGATAGTAGTTTTATCCGCTGTACAAACTTGGACATGCAGCAGCACCGGCAACACACAGCACTGTTGTCGACGCCGTCGGCGTTTTGCCCGCGTTCGCACAAAATGCGTGCGGCGTTGGTGACTGTTGCCGGAGCCTCTGATATAAATAGGCACTTGGTGCCGCAGCTAAACGTCGCCTCCTTTCCCCCCTACCCCCCCCCCCCCCCCCCCACGGCCTTTCGTGCGTCAGAAGAAGGCGCGTTTGCTCTACATATATGGTGATTGTAAAGGAGGAAAGAGACGCCTACTTCTGCAGCCCTTAAGGGAGCACGGCACAGAACGCGCGTTTGTTCTCCGCCATGCGTTCACTCCCCGTGAAAGCGCGCGTCCCTCGCGCCCTTTCACTCGCACATACAGCGTTCGGGGTTGGCGCTGAGCCGTGCTCCCTCAAGGGCTGCAGAAGATAGCGCCAACCTTTCCCTTTCCCTCAAGAACCACTTATCATCATCGCGCGGCGACGATTTCATCTCCATTGACGTCATACGGAACCTCACGGCGACGGCGACGCCGACGGCAGAAATCTGCTTTGGAGTGTCCATATAATTGCTATCGCAATAATAAATTGCGTTATCGGGTGTGTTCCAATTCTGACCAGCTTGAGAGACAGTCTACGTAAATAGCTAAGCGGACAGCTTCGCGCCCAAGTAATGGAACGCGCCTGGAGCCATCAAGACGCATGGAAGACGCCTCTGCGAAAAGACGCCACCTCGCGGCGATAAGAAAAAGCTGAGACAAGCACGTATCATATTTGCATTTTAACTATTTGCGCGTGAGAATCTATGAAAAAAAATGTCGCTCTTTCATCCGAAAGGCGAAGCATCAATTGCGATAGCAAATTAGTATAGATCTATGCGGAGTAAGGATAGTAGTTTTATCAGCTGTATAAACTTGGAAATGCAGCAGCACCAGCAACGCGCAGAACTGTTGTCGATGCCGTCGGCGTTTTGCCTGCGTTCGCACCGAACGCGCTCTTGGCGTTGGTGACTGTTGCCGGTGCATCTGGGGGCGGCTCGGAGGTTTTCTACGAAATCAGAACGGGACACTCGTTAAGCAGCGTCGGGTGTCGGAAGTCCTTGCCGCCTTCTCGCCTCGCAACGTTTTTATATAAATACGCATTTGGTGCCGCAGCAAAACGTCGCCTCCCCTCCCTCCCACCCGTTCCCCCACGGCCTTTCGCGCGTCGGAAGAAGTCGCGTTTGCTCTCCGCCGTGCGTTCGCTCCCCGTGCAAGCAAGCGTCCCTCGCCCGCTTTGACTCGCACATACAGCATATGGCGCGTGGCGACAATTTCATCGCCGTTGGACTCTATACGGAACCTCACGGCGACGGCTACAGTGACGGCGACGACGACGCCGATGGCAGAGATCCGCTTGGAGTGCCCATATAATTGCATCGCAATAAAAACAGAACGTAGCTTACATTAGGCGCATAGGAACGCGTGACTGCCTTTTCTGCGGCGCATACGACCGCCCCGTCGGGTTTCCAAGAGTCGTGCTCACCCACCATCTTGTTTGGACCGCAATGTAGCCTGCATCATCGTTTCTGACTTCGATGCTGTCTTCGCGAAACGGTCTTCTTTGACGGCTTCTTCAGAACTGGATACTTAAGATGGCCGCTCTCGATCTGCTTAGCGGTTTACTTTGCTGTGTACGGTGAGTGTTGGAACACCGCCATATATGTCACAATTCACTGTGACCCCGCGCGTTAAGAGACACTAATTGTCTTAGTGTGTTTAGAAAACTATGAGTTCCTGAAAATTTAGAATGATAAAGCGTTATGAATAACGCTACAAGAAATTTTGAAGCCACAAGCACAACGATTAGACAAATCCACCTACGTTACCCATCGTCCCCGTGGTAGCCGAGCGATCACAGCGCCTGTGTTTCCTCTGGTGATTTTTGCATGAAACTAAGCTTTTGTGTACCTCCTGCTGTGCTCCTCCGTACCACAATTAACCCTGTACCCACGTTAGGTGCAAGTATGGGCAAGTCGCTACCCCTACAGACATGTACCTGTACGACTCGGAGTCTCGGACGCCGCAATAGTGTTCCTTCCCGTCTTTCATGCCACACGAGGTCGGTGGGGCTATTCTCTCTTGAAGGAGCTAGAACTAAGACCCCACAGGATTATCTATATATTACTATCAGGAACATCGGCCTTTGTGTTTTCATGTTGGTGATGTCTTAAAGTATGAAGCCAACTTGAAAGCCCAGTTTCCATAAGGTAAATCTTTTTGCTTCGTTCTTAATTACACGTGCAATTCGTTTAATTTGCTTAAATTATGTTCAAGCATTGATTCTTTGAAAAAATATATGGACACACCTAAACTGGAGTTATTGATTTCTGTTGTAACGTAAGAATTCCGGAATTGCGTAGTGTAATTTTTCTTTAAAAACCGTTAATTTAAGTTCAAGGAAATCATCATGGGCCTTTATTTATGTCCACTGCAGGACGAAGGCCTCTCCCTGCTATCTCCAGTTAGTTACCCCTGCCTTGCGCTAGCTGATTCAAACTTGCGCCTGCAAATTTTCTAACTTCGTCATCCCAACCACTTTTCTGCCGACCTCGACTGCGCTTCCCTTCTCTTGGTATCCATTCTGTAACTCTAATAGTCCATCGGTTATTCATCCTACGCTTTACATGGCCTGCCCAGCTTCATTTTTTCCTCTTAATGTCAACTAGAATATCGGCTATCCCCGTTTGTTCTCTGATCCACACCGCTCTCTTCCTGTCTCTTAACGTTAGGCCTAACATCTTTCGTTCCGTCGCTCTCTGTGCGGTGCTTAACTTGTTCTCCAGCTTCTTCGTTAACCCCCAAGTTTCTGCCCCATATGTTAGCACCGGTAGAATGCAATAATTGTGCACTTTTTTGTCAACGACAGTGGTAAGCACCCATTCAGGATTTTGGTAATGCCTGCCGTATGCAGTCCAACCCAATTTTATTCTTCTGTAAATTTCATTCTCATGATCAGGGTCTCCTGTGACTAATTGACCTAGATAAACGTGCTCATTTACAGACACTAGACGCTGACTGGAGATCAAGGAAGTAATAAGAGCTTATAGTAGCATTTTCAGCATGTCTCCACAGCTCCCATGAGGGGGACGCATTATGTTTCAAACATGTTCCTTACAGTCTTTTGGGAATTGAAGGAACGGCGAACTGCATTTCTTCTTTCAGTTTATACACTGTAGTTTCCTCATTTACAGAAGTAGTAACAGTATGACGTAGTTAAAAGTGCAAAAGCAATGGAAACGAAACTTTGCTGAGAAGTGATGTACAAATATTTGAGTTCGGAGCGGGCCCGGCGACGGGAGTGCTCCAGGAAATGCAATGAAACTTGACAATTAATGTGGAGTATTGCGGCAGTTTTCTGGAGTCAGGCTCTACAATGGAAGAAAACAGTCATAGATCTTGTCATTCTGCCAAATGTTGCCCTGCACTAAATAATGACTTCAATGGTAGTTGCCAGAGACGCCCAAAACAACTGTTTGAGACTTCCGAATCTCAAGTTTGCTAAATAGGCCTACTTGATATGTGCTAGAACAGGTTAGAATGTAACTTCGCCTTTACCCAATTCAAACTTCATTGTTCCTCAAATTACCGGGCGCTCATTGCGAAGAACTCCTGTTTCCGCATTGATACGCCAAACGAAGCTGAAAGAAAGGCGAGTTGGCCTGGGGGCAAAATTAGACAAAAACATGGAGGAAGGAAACCCCAGGAGAGGCCCTGGCCAGCACGAGCGTATTGGAGAAGGTGTGGCGGAAGTCACGTGCTGTTTTTCGCAAAGGAGCACTGGGATGGGTACCCCAAATGTCAACGTTGCCATGACAACCGCGCTCCTGAAGCTTCTCTGCTGCTCTCGGTCTCTGAAAAGTGAGATAAGATTTTTTCGCCAGTGTCTTTCCCGCAGCACCTTTTGTTCGCGAGAAAAGCTGACTTTGGAGTGTGGTGTGTAAGCTTGAAAGTTGTGTTTTGAGTCTGTGAGTGTGAGTGTCGGCCAGCAACAGATACACTCAAGCAATCACGGCGCGGGTCTTCGTTTTCTTCTTCAATGTGCCACAGAAAAACACAGGAGCGCGTCTGCTTCACTAAAACTGCTACAGAAGTTTTGTAGGCTTTGTTTTGACGCACGTCAGGAGCACACACTTCCGGCGGGTAGTAACAATGCAAGTTCAAAGTTCGCGCCCATCTGCTCCGGCGAGCTGCAGAACCCCTGATTGGAGGCGCAAAGAGAGGTGGCACACTAACATGGCTGCACTTCCGGCTTCAAAAAAGTGACGTCAGGGCCTCTCCTGCTTTGTTTCCTTCCTCCATGGACAAAAACAAGAAACAGGAGGAGGGGAGCTACAAAAATGGGCAATTTTAGCTCCCCTGAACGTATGTTGTGAGCGCTGCAGGTGTTCGAATTGAATTTTTATTGATTATCTCAGAACCCATTTCTTCGTAGTTATTTCATACGCCAATAAGCATACGTCTTTTCTGACAAAGAACATTAAACGAAACTTTCCACCTTTATTTCTGAGATAATTGGCCGCATCGACCACCAGAATTATATTCTACGGCAGCTTTTGATACGACTCTATTTGATATCAAGGTATACCTATCAGAAGAGAATGTTTCTTTTTTCATTCCTTTTTTTATTTTTGCGCTTCCGGAATTCTCGAAATACAGTTAGTTCTGGTTCATTGCATGAATCTAAGCTTTTCCTATGCGACTGCTAAAATATTTTTTTTCTTTTTTGTTACAGTGAGATAAACTTAAGTTGAGCACTGGCGTGAGATCCACATTTGTCAACAATTTCTAGAATAAAACGTTACAAAAATTTTAAGCGCTTTATGATTTTGATTAGCCAAGAAAAATGTCCTCTGTAAGATAGACCAATAATAAGTATTTTTACCCTTCTCCAATAAATTATTTTCCTGAACATGGCCTTATTCCTCAACGTATGATGATGATGTATGGGGCTTAATGGTTCAATGGCCCATCATTGCCAAAAAGCACCAAATAATGGTGTGTAGTGGATGGTGCTGTCAATGATGAAGGGAATATATGCAACATGGCTGTATAGTGGCCTAATATATTAGCTGTAAAGTGCATAAAATATACTGTACATGTACTAAAGCTCAGTGCATTTGCGCGACCTGCCTTTACGCATCAGCATGGAATTTGTGGCCTTTCATTTGAGCTGTCTTTAGATTAGATGAGCTAACCTTGAGTTTACTTACTTTTTTATTCCTATGTGGTCATTCTTTTGTTCACGGACGTCTTGTTTCTTTTACTTTAATATGTACTGTAATTTTACGTGAAAGAGGAGTAGCCGGTGGCAATTATAGGCACCATGATCTCCTAAATATCGTCCAAAAGAAGTACCTTCATCACTTCCCGTCCTTCAGATGATCCCCCAGGACATGGAAATCTCTCCTAGGCAGCCAATCTTACTGTTCCTGTGTATTATAATATCACCATGTAATAATGCAACGTCTTTTGTGGTTTCTTATTTCCTTTCATTTGAGCTTACACAAAGTGTAAGCCTAGCTGACACATAACTCAAACAAAATTGCAACTTCCATCTTTTTTTTTCTTTACAAGCAACTGGCACAGTCGTATATCTATATCCAAGTTTATACATTGAACCTTAGAGCCTCATCATTTTCCATGGCCAGGTCCAAACCTCGAGATTTGATAGGAGGGCAAAATATATGACCGCAATAACTCGAAGCGAATTCTCCCATAGACGTTTAGGAGCCCTTAAATAGACGAGAGTTGGTTTCTCGGGTCATTTGTACGCGTTTCTTTCTCTCCTTCTCTTGGTATCAGGAATCTTCTAATCTGTCGAGCGCAGGCCACGCCATCGAGCGGGAATACGTACCGAAAACGGCGCCCCGCCGTTCGGCTTAAGTGGATTACAGAGACTCGGGGTGTTGTGCGGTGTGCGGCCAGAGCTTGGTGCCCAATAAATTGATTTCGCTGGAAGTGGTGCCTGCAGACCGAGCGAGCGACCTATCACATTTCCCGCGAGACTCGGCTGGCCTGCCCACCGGTCCCAAGGTCGTTTCCGTATCACGCGATTACGTGGGCTCCACCCCCCCCCCCCCCCCCCGCTTCCTCGCTTAGGCTTAGTTAAGCCTATACCTCCTTCACTGTCTTGCTGTCTGTTCATGGCGCGTTTCGGGAGCTTTTGGCTTCATACGTCACGCTTGATAGTGATTCTATAGCAATCTGATGCCGCGAGCTCAATTTCACAGACCAGCGATAAAGGCAAGCGTGGCGATGTGATTAAAACTGATAGTTCTGTGAAAGATTATCTACGTTCATTGCTCTAACACGGCCCATTATAAAAGCGTGACCTGTGTTCAAAGAAATGTTAATGAGCTGGAACTTACGTTATCATTGTTTGCAAGAGCAGGTGCCGGTCAATCACATAACTTGAGACATAATGTTGGCAAAGACACCTATAGCTAGCGGCAAACCGCTCTTTCGGATGAGAAGCTTAGCGAATTTAGCCCCGTATGTAAGCTATCTATGTAGAGTATTAGTTAATTGTATTTTATTTTATTTTATAGCACTTGTGTTCCTTCGGAGAAGAGATTTCAAGCCCAAGTTTTCTTTTAGCAGTCTACTTTCTTAACAAAACGTCGTTTTATGCATTGAAGCACAAAAGCAACTGGAACGCCAATGCATTTCTCCGTAAAGTTCGGGAATCAATATCTCGAAACGGGTGTCATCCCGAGAATTCATTCCAAGTGGATCCACCTTGCGAACTGCACGGCCTCGAATTTGTAAATTGCAATACGAGCCATAAGGTGATTAGTTAAAAACTTCATTAGAGATTTTATTGCGATAGCAATTATATGGACACTCAAAAGCAGATTTCTGCCGTCGGCGTCGCCGTCGCCGTGAGGTTCCGTATGACGTCATTTGGAGATGAAATCGGCGCCGCGGGTCGCCGAACGCTGTATGTGCGAGTGAAAGGGCGCGAGGGACGCGCGCTTTCACGGGGAGTGAACGCACGGCGGAGAACAAACGCGCATTCTGCGCCGTGCTCGCTTAAGGGCTGCAGAAGTAGGCGTCTCTTTTCTCCTTTACAATCAACATATATGTAGAGCAAACGCGCCTTCTTCAGACGCGCGAGAGGCCATGGGGGAGGGGGAGGGAAGGGAGGCGACGTTTAGCTGCGGCACCAAGTGCCTATTTATATCAGAGGCTCCAGCAACAGTCACCAACGCCGCACGCATTTTGAGCTAACGCGGGCAAAACGCCGATGGCGTCGACAACAGTTCTGCGTGTTGTTGCTACCAAAGCCGCTCACCTTACTTCGTATGACATTGCTGTGTTGCTATCGCATTCATTGCTTCGCCCTTAGGGCGAAACTGTGACATTTTTTTTTTGTTAACTAGTCAATCATGCATTTCAATTTTGCGTGCAAGTAATGTCCGCCCTCTTCGAGTAGACAAACTCATGAACTAAAATTGTGCTATCTGCCACAGGTAACCTTTGAAAATTTTTGAAAGTGTTCGCTGAAACACCCGGCACTTGCTACAGCTAGTGGGCATCTTAACGGACTACTTTTGCAATCGTGTTCGCACTCTATTCGTAGCGGCCCGTTTGTTTTGAACAGGGTCTTTGGGCACTATAGGGTAAAGAAATGACCCTCCTACTGGTGACGCCCGAGACTTCCTTGCGCCACTCGAGTCCGCCGCACTGATTGGGGCTTGCCTCACACTCCTCCGGTTGCGCGCCCTTTGGAGACTTACACGTTCGGCCGTGGTCAAAGGGGTTTGGTGTCCCTTCGTCTTGCCTACCCGAGCCTCCTCACGCCATTTCTGGACCCCACGTGTACAACGCGGGGAGGCAATAGCCGGACAAGCGTGAACTTTCTGCAACAGATTGCACACTTGTATGGGCCTTAAGCTCTTGGCGAGCACCGGTGTGCGTTTGATACGTTGTGCATGATTTGGCATAGCGAGCTCTCTCAAACGCGACCATTCCTGCTCCGATGGACACGCATACTGCCGAGTTACGCCACTCTGAACGCCACGAGAGAGACATGGAAATTTAGCTGCGATTGCGTCATGCGCGGCGCGACAAATGCGCCATCTGCGCACACGACACATGCATCGATCGAGTAATGGCTTCTTTGCCTCTGCACAACGATACCACCAAAGTAAGGCGCGTTGGTAGTACGGTGGCACATGTATAAGTGATAATGATGTAGCATGTTTTCTTTACATGCGGTTTCAGTCAAGCGCGACCCCCCCCCCCCCCCCCCCTCGGACCGATTTTAAAGACGTCAAGTCTTGGAGTTTTACGCGCCGAACGCGTATTATATGCGGAGGGGGGGGGGGGGGAGGGGGGACTCCGGATTACTTTGTACCATCTGGGGTTGCTCAACGTGCACCAAATGCACGGAGCAAGAGAATTCTTGCACACTGCTCCCAAGGACTCAGCCGCGCAACGCCGTAGCCACGGGGCTACCGCGGCGGGTTGCACATGAATTGCATTGTAGCTCTTCTCCATTGATGAGAGCTTAATCTGCCCAGAAGTAACGGCGTAAAGTTCGTGACGTCGATGGGAGACTGAACTCTGTCTTTTTCATTAGGTCTATTTAAGTCTGGCATGAAGAAGCTAGGGGGCTGGAGTCAATATTTTACCACCATAGGCGTTAGGGCCCCGTGTCGCAGAAAATCCGGTGTCGGCAACCGGCGTGTGAGCGCGGGTGGCGGAGAAAATCATCCAACCACATCGACCGCGCAGGCCCTCCACGTGGTGCAAGGTTTTGGTGAACAAAATTTAATTTCTCACAGGAAAATCCGCCAGAAAAATGGTAAAGTACGACTTGAACATTCGGCGTCGGATTCACCGTCGGATTGTTTACCAATCGGCGTCGGATTGCAATTTGAATGTACGAGAAAACTCAAACATTTCTACCAGACTTGCGCGCGTCGGGGAAAGAGCAAATAGTTAACAAAATAATAAACAAAGGTGCTAGCCTACGGCCTTCGGATTTTTAATATAAGACCACTTATAATGCATCTATGACTGCTAGTAGAGATACCAGCAGTCATAGAGGCATTGCGTAATCAAGGAGTGCAGGACGCATACGCGAATATCTTAGCAAACATCTACAAGGATTCCACAGCTACCTTGATTCTCCACAAGAAAAGTAGAAAGTTACCTATCAAGAAAGGGGTCAGGCAAGGAGACACAATCTCTCCAATGCTATTCACTGCATGCTTAGAAGAAGTATTCAAGCTTTTAGACTGGGAAGGCTTAGGAGTGAGGATCAACGGTGAATATCTCAGCAACCTTCGGTTTGCAGATGACATTGTCCTATTCAGCAACAATGGAGACGAATTGCAGCAAATGATTAAGGACCTTAATAGAGAAAGTGTAAGAATTGGGTTGAAGATGAATATGCAGAAGACAAAGATAATGTTCAATAGCCTGGCAAGAGAACAAGAATTCAGGCTCGCCAGTCAGCCTCTAGAGTTTGTAAACGAGTACGCTTATCTAGGTCAATTACTCACAGGGTACCCTGATCACGAGAAAGAAATTTACAGAAGAATAAAATTGGGCTGGAGTGCATACGGCAGGCATTATCCAATCCTGACTGGGAGCTTACCACTGTCACTGAAAAGAAAAGTGTACAATCTTTGCATTCTACCGGTGCTAACATATGGGGCAGAAACTTGGAGTTCAACAAGGAAGCTCCAGAACAAGTTAAGGACCGCACAAAGAGCGATGGAACGAAAAATCTTAGGACTAACCAACGTCTTCATAGGAGGCGTTGGACTAACATTAAGAGACAGGAAGAGAGCGGTGTGGATCAGAGAACAAACGGGGATAGCCGATACTATAGTTGACATTAAGCGGAAGAAATGGCGCTGGGCAGGCCATGTAATGCGTAGGATGGATAACCGGTGGACCATTAGGGTTATAGAATTAATACCAAGAGAAGGGAAGCGCAGTCGAGGTCGGCAGAAAACCAGATGGGTTGATGAAGTTAGGAAATTTGCAGGCGCAAGTTGGAATACGCTAGCGCAAGACAGGAGTAATTGGAGATCGCAGGGAGAGACCTTCGTCCTGCAGTGGACATAAAATATAGGCTAATGATGATGATGATGATGATGATTACACTGCCCCTGAAAAAACGACTTTCTAGCAATGCATTTCAGTTTAAAAGTCAAGCTGACTTTAAGGGGATCGGTGTAAGCTTGGTCTTTGTAAGCTGGCTTTCCCACGTTCGGTGTTGCAGTGAATGAAGCCTACTTGCGTATGCGAACGATGCGATGCGAACGGGTCCTGATAACGCTATCGCGTTCCAATCTTAAAGGCAAAGCTTAAGCGTCCTCCAAACTCTTGTTACAAGGGCGTCCACAGCACAGAGGAGAAGTTGTTTACGAAGCGGATGTTTTCAGAACAGGCTCATCTGAGGTTAATCTAACCTGACTAAAAGCTAAAAGCCATCTTAAATCCGTATCCCGACAGTAAAGCTAACATAATCAGGCTACTTTGAGTCCTGGTTAGTGCACGGAGGACCGAGCTGCTCGCCGGCTCTGTCCGGTCACGTTTGGTTCCAGGCCGTGACACCCTAATTAGAACTCCATCGAATAACCCAGGCAAAGAAAAGAAAAATATCAACGAGTACCGTATTTTCTTCAGTATAGTCCACCGACTGCATAAAATGCCTATAATGTTAAAGACTGTCTTCAAAGTTGAAGCATCAGTAATTTTATTAAAAAGCCTATTCTATATACGCAAATGCTGCTTGCACAGTGATTTGTATTTGCAGAGTGATTTGGCAATCGTAGTAGCAGATAACTCCATTGTGTTAGATAATTGTTGACCGCTTGCGTTCCGAGAAATTTATAAAATGTGACATTCAGTAGACTAATTTCACATTCAGGGGCGGAACCCGGAACAAAAAGACGGACTGCCCTGCATGTGACACAGCTGACTGCAGAAGAAAGATGGAAGCCAGTCTCGTTTTCGTCAACCAATCGCAGGAGCGCCGCTGCTATCAACTCTGCACATCTTCTGTACAAAATGGCAGCGCTCTATGGAATCAGCTAACTCACATTAAATGTTCATTTTTTTTTTGTATTGCGACGCCTGCCTCTGAGTTTGAAATTAGTGCACTTAGTGTCAAACTTGGGGATGAATTTCTGCAAACCCAAACGCTCTATAAGAGCCTAACATAGGTAGTTTGCGAATATTGTTGACCTAAAGTTTCTAATATAGACATCAAATACAATTGCGGAATTAAAACGTAACGAACAAATATTTGTTAATTGTGTATTTGTTGACTCTACTTAGTCCCTAAAATTGAGTCCGCCAAAGTGCATAAGCTATTTATGCAACCACTATTAGTGTTGCCAGCCACAATGTCCATATTAAAATTACTCACATTTAACCTTGAAGGCACTAGCTATATCAGTTTAAATACTGAAACCTCGTGGTACGGATTATTTCTGTGTGCGAACCCAACATGATTTATTCTCTAGATCATTGGCGCAAATATTGGCACAATTCATTGCCACCGGCGTCTATAACAACATATCACGCTGAATCACACAGCGTAATTGACTGTATGCTGCCGCAACCGACATAGCAAAACCTCTTGTATACTGGTTGCGAAGAATTAAAAAAAAACATTTTCTCTCAAAATTCGTTTATGTGTACCATAGTGTGGGTGTGAACTGCATATGTAAGCACCTACTTTCACTTCAAATTCGACCGGCTAGTCTATATCATGGATGCGGGCTACAGTGCAGAAAATACGGTGCATATGAACGGATGGGGCAAAATGCCACAAGTACTTTGAACCGAGGAACCAACAGGCGTCTAAACCTATGAGGTTTGATCGAAGGCCAATAAGTCTAAAGAAGCTGCTGGAATTGTAACCATCAAATAATTACCAAGAACGTGCGCTGGTTGCTCTCAAAAAGCTTTCGGAGGTCACTCATAGTGCGGAAAAATAACCAGATAAGAAAGTTTCTCTCATGTGACATTTTGTGCATTTGTATTACACTTGTGATGTTTGTGGCCATTTATAATGCGTCATTTTATGATGCCCTTTTCTCTATTGTGACCTTTTGTGTATATTTCTGACATCTATAACGTGTCATTTCACTTTTGCCCTATTGTATGATACAGTTCCATGCTACCCATATGTAAAGAAGTAGCTGGCACCGCTATGCCGGTGCCAACACTTCCTTACTTATTCATGTCAATAATTAAAGAAAGATCTTGCATTAGCTCTCACGCATACATCTGGCTTATTGACACGTGCGCACTTTGGCTCACGATATTGATAGGTTGGACATGCAATGATTCAGGTAGCGGCAAGTTGACAGTGGTTATTAAGGCGAAAGCCTTAGCGGTCTGTGTAGGCGGTGGCCATGGCGTTGATCTTGGCGAAACTGAGCCTGTGACGAAAAATGGCCTACGCCGCAAGAAATGCCCGGATTCACATCACATTTCTCAGTAAGGTTCCTGTAAACAAAGTAAATTAGTGGCTTTGAAAAGAAAATGTGGGACGTTTCGTTCTGGGTGGGAATCGAGCCCGGGCCTCCGGTGTGCGAGACGAGCATGCTTCCCTGAAGCCACGGCTGCTCTACGGTTCTGGTTTACTAAATGTGTGCTAAGTGCGTGCGTGATTGCACACGTCACGTCGCAGCCATCTCGCTGACTCAAGGTGGGGCCGAGTGCGTGCATTAGCATGCTGCACTTTACGTACTACTACGTTAAGTGTTCATATCTGGCTTTCAGGAGGTCGCCTTAGTGCCACACCTGTACTTCCCACTGCGGCTAGCTATGTCTTGCAAGAAGCCTAGCCACGATTGCATAACTTATGCAATACCAATATGTCTTACACAGAAGTCTAACTCCGATTGTATAACTTCATGCATTACAAAATGTGCAGCAGGCTTTGACCTTCTTCTGTTACAAGAGTGTAACACCTGCCGAACTTTTTTTTTCTTCTCTGCAATGATAGTTGCCGATTCCCAGTCGATAGTACAACATGCGCTTGCATTGTCTTACAGTCAAAGCAATAGAAGCTCAACGCTCGTGACAAGCCGTTCTGACGTTGCTTCAGTCGTTGTTTAATAAAACTTCTCGGATTTTCCAATATAAGATAATCCATTCTCGGCATGATATCGTGCAATACGAAAGCCCGGTTAACTCGATTATTCCAGCGGGTGTGGAACGTGAACCTAAAATGGATTCTCAGCCTGCTCGTCGGCCAAATTTTGAAACGTATGCTTGTACAACATCTTATTTCATCTATAACTTTACTATTTGCCTCCAATACATTATTTTCAAGTTTACAGTGACGAATTCTCACCCACATTGATCTGTATGTATTACATGCACAACAGAAGATAGCTGACCATTGGCATCTTAGCGAAAAATCACTTTCGTGACGACTTTGCCTTTTTATAATTTTGCGAGTTTTAGTGACCTTTTTAGTGACGTAAAAGGCTGGCAAATTATAGTCATAAAATACCTCTAGTTACTTAAACTAGGTTCAATGCCTTCGTCCCCACATGACACGAAGGGAGACATATGCGCCTCAGTTTGTCACTTCTAAAAACGCACTGAACTGCTCCTTAGCGAGTCATCTGAAAGCTTCAAATCTGATTTTCCAGGCAAAGCGTAATCTTGAAATGTCATACTCTATTACAAAATCTGAACTTCTTTTCCCATTTCGCATTCCGACCACTGACTTGCCATCGCACGACGTAGCTCAATGACGTAGTTCAGAAAATAATAAGGAAGACGCCGAGAAGAAATTAAAACACAAAAAGGGCAAAAATTACATGAAAATTATCATCATCGGTAATTTGATCACTTTTCGCTAAATATACAGATGCAACCCGGCGACCTTGTCCGCAAAAGTCAACAGTGAGGTACCTTGTTTTTTTTTTTTTTTTGCATATGTCCTCTTAATGGCCACCCTGGGTAATTTGGCTAGAAATTAAAGCTGGCTCACCACCATGTGCTCGTGCGTAAAGTTAAAGGTGCTTTGCAATCGCCTGACGACCATAAAGACAAACTCAAATATCAACACAGAATGTTACGTTTCTCACCAAATTATAATCGAAACTTACGCAATAATTTTGTCACCGTTTCTCTCGAACATAATCCTTCTTATAATCAAATACGTCAGCCACGCTAATTGAAATATATTTATAGCTGCTGATGGAGTGTGCTGAATCTGCCTCCTCATTAGATTCAGCCGGCACATTAAGTATCATGGCTGCGCGTGCGCTCTTGACTTCTTAAGCTATATCTCCTCAAAGCTCACTTAGATATATTCAGGTCTCCTTGGACCCTCTATAGTCCAAATTGTGTTTCTGAAGCAACAAATTTATATTCTGTGCAGTTCAATGTGGCGAAGAGTATTCCCGAATCGGTTTTTCAGGATATGCGACAGCCAGCTCATCGTTCAGCTGTGTCTTGTTGCACGTGAGTTAATTATAACTGGAAGAGCGTAGAACACGTTCTTATAAGCTGTACAAAGTTTGAACAGCAATGATAGGCTTTGAAAACAACATTTATGATCCTTGATGATCTTCCGTTAACCATAGAAAAGTTGTTTGGCCCGTGGGATGACGCATAATTACAGCGACCAACTTTTTTTTTTTTACTGAAAGCGACATTGTTTCTCTCTACTAACACTTAGTTAGTCCTCATGCGTTTATTTATTTATTTTGTATTATTCGATTGAATTGGTATTGCATTATTGGAATTATTGGAATTGCATTATTGGAATTACATTATTGAAATTGCATTATTGAATTGGAATTGCATTATTGCTTGTGAAGGAGCCGGCGACACAATATTTGCAAACAATTGCAATTTGTTCCAATAAATCAGTCACACGCCAGCTCAACCAAATTCAATATACTGCAGAGAGCTATGGAGCTTTCGATTTCCAAATACCAATCCCAAGTGCACAGAGAAAGAGCACAAAAAAGCGGACAAGCTTGGTCTGCACTTGGTCGGGCAAAGCTTAGGCACAGCGAAAGCTTGTCAATCCTCAAGTCTTACTGGCTGCTACTGCTAGGTATTGGTTGCTGCTAGGTCTTTACTTGGTTTAACTTAACTACGCATGTAGGGAAGGTACTCTCGAGCGATCATTTTCGGAGGTACCTTCCCTTTCGCGACATTTCGCGTGACTAGCGCTGGACGGGTCGGCGCCTACGAGCGACAGCGTTCCTGGCATGCCACAAACGCAGGCAGGCAGGCAGGCAGGCAGGCAGAAGCCGTGTCTGTGTCGGACGAAGCGATCGCGCACCTGCGCGCTCGCTTCGCCCGGTTACTAGGCAACGCGAGGTGACGTCATCGCTTCTGTTCCGGCGCATGCGCGGCTAGGCAACGCGGGCGGCGTCGGCAGCAGCTTTGCGCGTTCCCTCCTTGGTGATGCTACAATTTCTGTCTCTCTCTCTATCTCGCTCTCATTTTCTCTTTCCATCTCCCGAGCATTGCGGGAGATGGAAAGAGAAAATGAGAGCTCCTTAACGTCCCACGTCAAGGCAACATGTGCACGGCACGGAGAGGAGGCGAGGCACACGCCGCACCGCGAAGCGGTTGCTAGGCAACGCAGTGACGTCATAGCTCGGCGAGGTTTTGCGACAGCAGGCGCCACTTTTTACGGTTAGTTAGAACAGCCTTCGCTGTTAAAAAAATTATTGGTGCAATGATTGGACACCGGACGCCATTCGCTACTCTGCACAGCTGCTCCTGCTCTCGGATAGCAAACATGCCTCGTCCACAGAAAGGGAGCGTTGCTTCTACGTCATGCGCCTGAGCAGCCAGGGATAGGCAGCGCTACCCTAACCTATCGTAGGAAGAGAAGCAAGAACGTTTAGCTCGCAAACGCGCAAGTAAGGAGCCACTATAAAATGCTTCCGCACAGCGATAATTCCACTTAAAGGGTTCCTGAGCAACTTTTTTATCGAAGTCGAGAAATGCATGTCACGTTAAAATACGCTATTTCAGAAATAGTTTGTAGCGAAAAAGCACTTCAATGCGTTCAGCAAAACCGGAGTTATTGGTAATAAAGATCACATTTGATCCCCTTCACGGTGCTCCTGGTCCTTCATTAGCGGGATAGTGCCCGCAACCCTTCGCCTACTGAATTTCACCGTGGCGCGCAGTTCAAATTTGACTTTAGATGTTCACATAGACGCCACTACTTCCGGCTGTGGCGCCTACGACGCGTCATACGCGGAGGATACCGTTCAACTTACGGTCGAGTTCATGGTGTCTCATCCCTTTTCTGTGCTATACAGTGTACTAGATATAGCTAAGCGCGACTGCGTTTTCTCGCACCGAGTGACATGAGTAGCACAATTTCTTTCGCACTTTAGGACAATCATACAATTTTCGTGGGTCGAACAGACTCGATCTTCATGCTCGCTCGTGCGAGTACGTCGGCAGCGCGCGCATCGGCAAAGCGACGTATGCCGCACTCCGGACTCACGTTGAAAGGATTCCTATAACGTAACCAGCTTCGGCTAAAATGGCGACACACCCTGAGGGTATGCAATTTGGGAAGCAGACGATCTGTTCGTCAGATGTGTGTAGCTAAGGCCTTGAGTCACTCCCCTCACAGATACCAATCAGAGCTCGCGGTTGTCCTCAGAGAGCTGCAGTAGCCTCAGTGAGCGTGCTCGCTGTGGCCCCCCCGGTGGCGGCGGCGGTATCTGCGCTATGCTACACATGGCCTCAGAGATGCACGTACGAGCAAGCGCAGCAGACGCAGTTAGCATGCAACTGTAGTGACTGACTATGTGCACGACAGGGCTGGAGTGCGCACTCGCATTCATGTGCTCCAGTCTGGTCGTGCAACGCGATGCGGAGCGGCTTTGTCCTGCGCCATCTTGCCCGACGGATGATAACTGTATCCAAATAGCGAATTTTGCGCAATGGCTTCTAACCTCGAAACGAGCTTAGGAGCATAGCGGACTCGAAAGATACAACTGAGATGGCAAATATAAGCGTGCTGCAATTTGCGTACCTTCTTGTTTGTTTGTTTTTTTTTAATTTCAGGGAGAACCAATGAGCTGTAGCCCTAAGTCGACATAAAGTTACTTAAGCATTTCACGAACAGTTGGCGAAAGTCAAATGAAAAGTAAACGCTCATTAGTCTTTAATCGAGGCACATGGCGAAAAGGTGAAGTGGCCAATTAGTAAAGCTGGCTGCTGCATGCAACGTCAAAAACATGAAAATCAGGAGTGGCTGTATCACAACCTGCACAGAGGGGAGCGTTCATTGTGCGAATAGTGGTTTTTCACGTAATAAGGGATGCTAAGAGTGGACGCAACCCTCAGAATGAAACGACTCGACATGCATGATGACCACTATCCAAAACAAACTGTTCGCAAAACGGGAGAGCGAGCTGGAAAGAAACGCGCCAGCTGTGGCGTCTGTGAGGCTGCTAACGAATTCACTACCGCCTGATTACTTCCCCGTAATTAATTACTAATGCGCTCTCTCGGCCCTACCCGTTAGTGCTTTTACACAAGCAGTTGGTTATACTTCCACGTCTATGGGATCTAACCATATGCCAAAAGTTATTCTGTTTTGATGCAACAGCATTTTTTTTACTTCTGCAGTGCTGCGGGTACGTTCGTCTGCTGCGCCGCTTTTTGTTAAACGTCGTGACCCGAGTCATTCTTTTAGGCAGACGACAGTGGAACGCAGATCGTTTGCGAGAACCAAGTGCGAGGACCGAAAGCAATAGACATCGAAAGTATCCACGCTCAATATACTCGCATGTAATGATTTTGTACGCTAGCTCCCACGAAAGCTTACGCAGGCGTACGCACCATAAGCACAACACACACACAACACACACACACACACACACACACACACACACACACACACCAACACAACACAAGACAACGCAACGCAACGCAACACACACGAAGTACACCATTGGACGGTGTTAATCAAAGACCATTCTACCACTTACGCGCGACGGAGCAGAACCTGGCGAGTCTTGTCAGCCAACAAGAAACGAGATAACTGCTGTGTGTCTTGCCTATTGTTCACCACTAATCATGTTATACGATACGCTTTTTAAACGGGAAGGTTACGGAGGTATTACCGGCACTTTTGCCAGGTCCGACGAGGCGGCGTAGCCAAAAGCTAGAGAAGTTGTAGCCGAAATGTAGCCAAACAGAAAAAAAAGTGCAAGATATTTCGTAGCCAAATATAGCCATTTTTATTTGCAATTTTATTTGTGTATACATTTTCACATTCGACTACGGCAATCCTTTTTTGCACAACCCGTCGTAACAAAATGTCCGTGCCGCCGTGATGGTCAGCCCATCACATCAACAATAGCGACATCATGCTTGCACTGAACACTTTTTGGTTAGCCCCGGAAGCTCTTACGTTGCAGCGAATCGCTGCAGAGGGCGAATCAGTGCTTTTATTTTATGACAGATATTACTAAGTTATTATTTTAGTTATTTACAGTAATATTAACTACGAACCCTGCTATTTAGCTGTCGTGATCACAAAATAATGTTCAGCGTCATCAATCTCTCACGTTATCTCTGCCTACGGCGTAGAAGTTCCGCTGTCCAGCGATCTGCGACAGCAACGTGCTACGGCTTTTTTTTTTTTTTTTAATGCGCTAAAACAAGTCTTTCGCGCTATGTTATCTTGCTTTATTTGTCTCATTGTCCTATCTTGTTTTCTCGTTTTTTTTTTTGTTTTTGTTTTTCATTTAGCTTGGCTCGGATTAGCTGGGACACACACTACCTATATAGTGTCAATTTAAATAACCTGGCCGCCATCTTAGGTCTCTAACACGCCAAGAACATGCGTTAAGAAAAGGGACAGGCAACAGGTGCAACTCACTGTCTGAATCAGTGTACTGCGCAAACCGGCACACTAGTGTAAGAAGCGCGCAGTCGTTTTCGGCGACGAGCACGTCCCGAACTAACTCGCTCGAAATGGTTAAAGCCGCGACGGCGCACAAAGAGCAATGGTAAACAACAAATTGATAACAATGGTAATGCTGTGAAAACCGGTTACTGTCAAAAAGCAAACCATGTTGATGGCTAATAAAGTTTTAGAATAGGGGCCTCTGGGAAGTTTGAGGCCCCAAAGAGCTTTGCGGGTGTTATCTTTGGGGCATGCAAGAATGAAGAGTTTTGGAATAGGCGTTTTGCGTTTGCGGATAGCGTGTTGCGTTTTCAGCGTCACTACGGTGTCAAGGAAAAGCTGTTATGAATATTAAAATAAAATATATCATTTTATGATAAGAAAAGTAATTTAGACTTTCGTGTTTTCGCCTTTAATTACAATTTAGAACTTTTTCTATTAGCAGCATGCAACTTCTTGCGCTTAGTTTTGAGTAACGAACTTTACGCACCTTCACCCAGCCAAGTCAATCCGTGATAGGCCTACGAGCCATGAAATCGACAACTGAATTCGGAATCAGCGGCGTATAGTGAGTGAATCAATCTTCATTACACATGTTGAGAAAAAGTGATAACCGCAATCACTTCTTCTAGCTTACGAACTTCACGCGTTACCACTAATCGAACCCAGTTTTGTGCTAGGTTAGAGCTGTCGCTTCGATGGGCGCCGCCATGTTTGGTGACGAAAGCTTTTGGGGTAGCTTTTGGGGCTCCCGCTAAATCGATGAAATAGCGTGCCCGACGCAAAACCCAAATACAGTTACCGTCTTGTGGATGCGCAGTGGCTTCGACGCAATTTCTTTGGGGCCCGAATACGTTTGAGGCCCCTATTCTAAAACTAATAATTGCTGGGGTTTTACGTGCCAAAACCACGATATGATTGGGAGGCATGACGCAGATTGGGTCTCCGGATTAATTTTGGCCACCTCAGGTTCTTTAACGTACACCTAAGTACACGGGTGTCCCTGCATTTCGCCTTGATCGAAATGCGGCCGCCCTGGCTGGGAATCAATCCCGCGACCTCGAACCAGCAGCGCGACACCTCACAAGTTAAGCTAACACGGTGTGTGAATTTGTTGAGATGTGGTGCACTGATGTCATCGTGGCAAACATGTTTCGATATTCGTGCACGCACACACGCACAGCCACGCGGCCGGCTCAGCCAGCTACAACACAGCCTTCGAGATTTGTTTCTACCCGATCAGAGCCACCTCTGGAGCGTGTATTAGGGCGCCACTTATAGACCAAACACAGCCAAGTCGCACATTTTCAGTAGCCCAAATATAGCCACATAGCCAACTCGTCCATGTCGACGCCAAAAAATTTTTCCCGGAGCCCAATTTGGCTATATATAGCCAAACCTGGCAACACTGATTACCGGCGTGCACTCAGAGACAGGTGTGCCCGCTACTTGTTCCTAGTTAGCTGACGCGACCGACACAGCTATTCGTAAATACCGTCCACATATAACGCTTGTTTCAGCGTATGTTACTTTTATCATTAAAAACAACACAGCCAAGTGATTTTTTTTCAGCGACACGTTGGTAACGTCGTTGTACATCACAAATCACGCGTTAGCCAGATTTACTACTAAATTAACTTCACTAAGTTGTACATTAATTAAATACTGCCGCACGAAAATGCACCAATAACAATGCAAATTTAAAACAGTGAAGGCTCTGGGCGCGGCAATTTAATGCTGTGGGAAAGCCGGCAACCCAAACTGATATCACTAGAAATCGTCAAATCAAGTAATCAATAAATGCAAAAGTAAACTGTTTGCATTGCAGGAATCCTGACAGGCAGCCGCGACTCTTGGAGATTTTGTTTTCTGAAAGCTGCCACAATATACACTGGTGCTCACCATAATTTTTTCCTGGAGTGGGTAAAATACGCTTTAAGAGAAAATAGCGTGTGAACGATTTCAGCCCAAATTGTGTGAATAGATATCTTTATTTTGCGTGCAGCCCAAACAGGGACCTGAACACAAGAGGTAACCACAGCGCATGGCGCCGGCGCTAACAGCTTCTCTCACTATGCTTATGTTAACTCTGTAACGTAACTCTGCAACTCTTTTGTTGCAGGGAAATGAATCGTAACCATCACATCCAGTTGTCAACATGGTACTAGCGGTGCAGGCCGGGGTGTATTATTTTTTTTGTTCTTTTTATACTGGCAATGTCATAGAAGTTGTCCACCTATAGATATCTTTAAAGCGGCGTTTGTCTTGGGGCACCTACTATGTAGAGGTGCCTTTAGTAGTAGTGAACGGCTTCAATGTGAGTGCCGCAGTTGAGGCTTGTTCTGGGAAGAAAGAAATTCAAAAAAAAAATCTAGGACAGAACTTGGCACTGCCGATGCTCTAATTATGCGGCAGCATGCTTATAATTTTGTGATTATGACGTCTCGAAAGCTGCGCGCTCGTGCGTCACGGAAGACCTTGCACGCTCTCGCTTATCAAAACGTTTCTATGCGTCGTATGTCTTTAGCAACTTGCGATTTCGTGGACACTGCGACGCGTGCGCGTACGCTGGACACACTTCGACGTTTGGGTTAGATAGCTCCAAAGTGGGTAAGTCCACCTTGTAACGCATCAATGGAGGAATGAGTGACCGATGGTGGGATCGAGCCACTCTCTTCCAGCACAACAGCTCAATGGTCTAATTCTTAGGCGAAGGTCGCACGCGTGCTTCTAGCGTGCCAGTCACACCTTGAAACCTCTGGTGCGTGGGCCACGCGCCAGTTTTTGGCATTTTTTAAGCATGAAATGCTTTTAGCTCCCGTTGTAGGCGACCTTCAAGAGACCTTCAGCCAAAATCCGGAGCCGTTATTCGGCCACTCAAGATGAGAATGAAACGAGAACATCCGGGCATCATTGCGAGAGCAAAAAAGAGATCATCCGGGGAGCCAGCCCCCAACACCTTGTACAGGACAGCATTACGCACGCTACTTACTGCTCAAACAAGTTACAAAAAAATACTGCATCCCATTTCTTCCTAATTAGGCAGACGCAGGGCAAGAGCCCTCGCCCTCCTCAAGAGTATCAAAGACGATCCCCACTCGGCATGTTTTGTCGACGCAGCCCAATATGGACAGTCGTCTAACTTCGTCACTGCCATCGTTGATCCCAACGGACAGATAGTGAATGCGGCTTCCCTGAAGTGCTCAACTCCATCCAGAGCGGAGCAGGTCGCAATTGCTATGGCACTCCTAGACAGCAGCAAAACACAAATCTTCACTGATTCGAGATCGGCGGTCAGGGCTTTCGCTTCAGGGTCCATTGCTGAGGAGGCTCACAAGATTCTGAAGAACAAGATCATCTCTAAGCACACCATCACGTGATTTCCGGTGCACCTCGGCCCCCAGCTCGACTCCTTGCCCAATCTCAATGACATCGCCCACTCCCAAGCGCGCGCACTAACCCACCGCGCGGGAGCAGGGGCGAGCTCAGAGGTCGGGGTTCTCGAGTTTCGGGACACTCTCATTACTTTTAACGAAATCACTAAACACTATCACCTGGGTAGGAGGACATATCCTCCACCTCATAGAAAACTGGCTAGACCTCTGTCGTCCACTTTACGCATGCTTCAGACTAAGTCATATCCCAACCTGGCCCTTTTTCATTCGATCACTCCAGAGGCTTTTAGCTCTACTTGCCCTGACTGTGCGGCTGTTGGCAATCTAGAACATATGCTCTGGCGATTTCCCTCGTTACAGGGGCCCAATCGCATCACGGAAGAAGAATGGAGCTCTGCCATCCAGAGCTCAGAACTGTCACGACAAACTTGGGCTGTCCAGACAGCCCACAATGCGGCGGTTAGGCTCGGCCTAACCGTTCCCACGTGGGAGCGGCCCGCAGCTCTGCCCTAGGGCAGGGTTTCTCAGGACCTAGTTAATAAATTTCTTTGTCTGTCTGTCTGTTTGCTCACAATGTCACTGAAGCTGCAACTTTTAGCACGCTGAAGCTTATATTTGTCGTTTCCAATAGCGACGTTCAAAAGGCAGATACAGGACACCACACACTTGATTGTCATGTTTTGGTGCTGAGACGGGGTTGTCTGTGCTCTTTTCAACGCCAGCGGTCCGTGAGTTCCGCGGCGCGGGTTTTGCGCCGCCTCCTTCGAGAGATGGCGTCACGCTGCGTGACCAAGCCGGCAGCGTCCGGCGGGCCGCGGATGGTTGTTTGGCCGAGACGAGACTTGCAACAAGGTTCAGTTCAAAACAGGTTCATTTCGGCTCAGTAAACTTTCAGGCCTGCGTCGCGGCGCCAGTCTGCTTTGCCGGTAGCCATTCCATACTTCCATCTCTACTCTCGATTACGGGGGAGCCAGCATTTTTTGTAGTGAGTTAGCGCTCCGAGACGCTGTGTTAGACAGCACTGTCTTTGGGATGGGCCAATATGTTTCCCGTCAAAAGAATGCGATACCCCAAAAGTAGGTAAAGTCCGCCTGCGATGCTATCACATTGATAATTTATCTGCAGTGACATGCACTTAGGCCTCAGAGTTGGTTATCACTGTTTATAGCACAATATCTGGCACCCATCGGCGCGAATGATCGTTCACGGGAACATTAGTCTTTTATTGCGATAGCAATTCTATGGACACTTGAACCGGATTTCTGCCGTCGGCGTCGCCGTCGCCGTCGCCGTCGCCGTGACGTTCCCTATAGATAAAATCTTCGCCGCGCGCCGTATGCCCGAGAGGAAGCGTGCGGAGACGCGCGCTATCACGGAGAGCGAACGCACTCTATCTCCCACGCGCAAGCAAGGAAGCAGGAAGCCAGCGCCGGAGGGAGCAAGGGGGGGGGGGGGGGGGGGGGGCGCACTTCTCTGCCAACAACCGCGCTCGTCGCTCGCTCGCACCGTCTCTTATCTCCACACGGCTCTGACCTTTAAGTGCATTCGCCGCTCAGTTTCCGTTGAAGCGATAGACCGCACGTACCTTCGCCCGCTGCGGCGTATGCTTGCTGCCAGCGTTTTGACAGTCGTTGTCTGCTGTCATTCAGTGTGATCTCTTCGTGTTTGTGCGCGCTCACACCACGCTTGTTCATTCAGTTCGTAATAGTCGGGCCACATTTTCCAACGCACGCTACACACGCAATGCTGCCCGGATCGGCAGTGCAGCGCTACAGGTGTGTCCCTTCGCACGCGCTGCCCACGGGAAGCGCTTCTCATCAACACCACCGTTTCACACGCGCCTTCTCGTGGTCATCGAATCTCTCTTCATGTCGGTCTACTTACGCCGCAGCACACCTGCTTACTTAATCAGCTCATGTTTACTACAATTCATATTGCTACCAAAGCCGCTCACCTTACTTCGTGTGACATTGCTGTGTTGCTATCGCATTCATTGCTTCGCCCTTAGGGCGAAACTGTGACATTTTTTACCTTTGCTGCACAGTTTGTAAGAATTCGTCCGCGCTTAAGTACCCAGTGTAGAGCTCCTACAGCATTGAGCGCAGCTTTTCAGACGTATTCTGCACGAGAGGCTCCAACCGTATAGCCAATAACCATTGGTCGTCGCTAAGCAAAGACGTCGGGACCTCACCTTAAAATGGAGCAAAGAAAAAAAGACAGGAGGACAAGATGTACAAGTAAAGTACCCGCAGAGATGCGCCAGCAGGACGCCAGCAAAGAACAAAAGAGCAGGAGAGCGCTACCCACTGCCGTGCCAATGACGCGGTAATAAGTACCTCGACGCGTTCCGGCCGCAGCGACTGCCAAATCTCTGCCAATAAACGACGCCGCTCGTGCGCACCGAGACAAACAATGGGGAACGAGGGAAAGACCGAACTGCGGAGAACGGGTGGAAAGTGGAGCACACCACCCGCAATTTCGGGAAGCGAATTTCCCCAGGTGATCGCTCCTCCGGTCGCTCTCGCCGTCCACGGTTCTAGCCGGGGCGTGGAACAGCGCGTCGCGAAACATCTTTTCCGCCAATCGATGAAATAGGCCAGGCGCCGAGCCTCCTTTCCGTCCCGATGCGAGCCAGTGCGCAGTACAGAATGCAGAAGGCTGCGAGCTACGCCGCCTGCTGCTTCTGCAGTCGATGGCGAAGCAAACGGTGGTCGAGGGACGAACACCCTAAATCTCCCCGGTTTCTCCTCGTTGCCGCCTTTTCCCGGTTCGGGAATTCGAGAGCGATGTGGTTGTTGTGCGTTTCCCACTGGGACGTGCCTAGCGCGATATATGGACCGACTGAGTGTAAAGATGCGCGCCTGAGTGGCGTCGTCTGTTCGGTCTGGAGGCGTCTGCTGGATCTGTTTGTTTGTTTGTTTGTTTGTTTGTTTGTTTGTTTGTTTGTTTATTTGATTGTTTCCTTGCTCGTTTGTTTGTTTCCTTGCTTGTTTGTTTGTTTGCTTGTCTGCGGGTTGCGCTTGCTTGTTTGATCGTTAGCTTTTCTGGTTGTACTGCGCGTGCGCGCGGATTGAGTTGTTATTCTGTGTACTGTATATCCCATATTTCGTGGATTGCTTGCCTGCGAGTTGCGCTTTTTTCTTTGTTTGGCTGTGGGTGCCTTCTGGTTGTTCTTCGTGCGAGAGGATTGGTTTGTCATTCCGCGCGACGTGTTCCAATGGTGGCGGTGGTTGTGGTGTTGTTGCTGCAGGCGGAGGTCAGCTTGAAAGACCGGGCCGGCAATTGCTACGCCTGAGCGTCTTCTCTTTCCGTTTCACGAAGACGTCACGATAAGCCCATTTGTACAGCCTCTCGTCAGGAATGACAGCAGAATGCGCGATACTTCTTCGAGCAATATCCGCTGTCCTTGTTGGAAAACTAGCTGTCCTGAGTGCGCGCAATGGACCCCTCTTCTTCGCGTGTTGTCGAAAAGCATCTTACTTTCAACACAGAAGCGGTAACACAAGATGAAGTGCTCCGTGCCGAACACTTCGATTAGCTGCGCTAAGCGCTACGAACTGAGCGTTTTCGATATTACCTGGAAAATGCTCCATATATGGCATCCAGGTAACAATTCTTCATTTTATATAATTTTGAACTGCATTTATCGCTTGAACGTAGCCGCTTGACAAATATCAGTCAGGTTGTGTAACTGACTGACTGACTGGAACCGATTAACCGTGACTGATTGAATGTGACTAAATAACTGTGACTGATTGAATGTGACTGATTGAATGTGACTTACTACCTGTGACTGATTACCTGTGACTGATTGAATGGCTGAATGTGACTGATTAACTCTGACCGACCAACCGACCGACTCACTACCTGAGACTGTCTGACTGACTGAATATTCACCACCACCACTGAATATGACTGATTTACTTTGACTGACATTGACCTTTGATTGACATTGACCGACTGGCTGGCTTACCGACTGACCGACCAACCGGTAGATTTATATAGTTGGTGGATTTACTGATTGACCGTTTTATCGATCAATTTACGACCAGCCATTGGTCGTACACATGGTCGTGCGTTTCCCTACCGGACAACCCGAACACTTAGGAGGAACTTGCACGCCAGTAGCTCTCCTCATCTTGTCCCAATGGCCCCAACACTTCCCGCCTTACCTCTACCGCAACGCACGTGGACCAGATGCAATCAGGGCGCACACCACGACGAACTACTGCTTCGTTGACTGCAAATGCTCTCCGAGCACGCCAAGTGCGCGTCGACGCCTCCATATAAACCCGCTGTTGCACAAGAGCGAGTCGGAGCAACAGTATAACTACGCGTACCCTTTCGCGGTATCCAAGCTGGGGCTTTCTTTTTGTTTCCTTTTTTTTTGCCATATCCGACGCAAGCTGCTTGGATAGACGCGGGACATGAACGTATAGCTGGTTGCAAAGACAGAGATCGAAGCTGTTCCCCAGCGACTAGGATTTCGCAACCACTCCATCTACGCGGATTCGAGCTCGTGGCGTGCTGTGTATTTCTAAGCCCTGGGTTGCGCTTTCGCCTGCGCGAATGTGTTGGCGATTGCGTTCGGGAGCCTAGTTCGAGTTTCAAGTGTATTCGCGAACCACTAATTCGGGCTGTGTAGCAGGGGGGAATTTTCAGCTAATTGGAACGATTAATGATCACAAAGTGCACAGCCTATACGACTATCGACGGGATGACAGCGTCATCTTGTTATTCCACCGAATAAGAGCTTCAATGAAGGATATGGACCTTTGCCAGAGATCTCAAGTTACGCGTCCTACGTCTAGCGGAACCATCTTGTCATGTTATCGCTCCATTCAGAAGAACTTGTTCTTAGCCCAGTTGTCATTTACTAAAGGACATGTTTACCGCTTAATGATGACGCACAGGCAGGAACGGAAACGACGACACGGGCGGCGAATTGTCACTGGTTTATTCTGTAAGCAAACCCGGGAATTCATGCGCAACGAGGCGACCTGCGCAGAATACAATGTGAAACGACAAAGCATGCGAAAGGACAGAAAGCAATATGCTATATCAGGACCATTTGCCCGTGTTCGCGTTTTTTGTCCATGTCGGCGTTTTTGTTCTGGTCTGTGTCTCGTATTTTCTAGCGGCCAGCGTGCCCTTCGTCACTATCTTTGTGTCCCTCGACTTCATATTTTTTTTTTCTCTTGGCAACCGTCTCGTCTGAACTATTTTCTTGCCAACCGTTCCTTTGGGAAAGCGTATACCGCAACTAACTTCACTGTACTTAAACGGTATTAATACAAAGTTAACTACAAGACCCCGGTGACCAAAGACGTCACACTATGGAAAACAGGGCGTAATGTCAAACCATGTGTTTTTATGCGCTGCGGTAAGAATACACGAAGTTTCTATACGCACCAGCTGTATTTGATGAGCTTGATGATAGCATCTGCTGTATTAAAGGAAAAAAAAGTAAAATTATTAAAAATATTAGAAACTGCTGTGGCGTCACCCGCAGCCTCTCTTTAGATTACCTAAACGTTTTCCTTAACCAATAAAATTTTTCATTGTTTTCGTTGCACTTAAATCTTCCTGAATGCGCACGCTACGTATTTTTCCAAGAATATTTCCTTTAAGCGAAGCTTTATAAGCTGACTTGTGTGGGGGTCGGTGTACGCGGTATCATCATCAGCATTGGCTCGAGCGTCGTCGCCTTCTTCAGCAGCTGGCTCGTTGGCGCTCCTCGGGTTGCGCTCGTGCTCGTGCTCGGTACGCGCTCGTGCCACTGCTCTCACGTTCGTCGTCGTCAGCTTCTGCCACAGGTGGCGAAAATGGAGGAAGCTGACCAGAAAACTGTCAATCAAATATTTGGACTGCAGGAGGGGTGCAGACCAGGAAACAGCGGTTAAGAAAAAGGTTAAGGAAACAGAGAGGGGTCTGTGGAAAACAGGGATGCAGACGAAATCAGCACTGGGCACATACCGAACTTTCAAGCAAGAAATTGCCAAAGAAAATATCTACGATAATTCTAGGGGAAGCTCTTTGTTGTTTGAAGCCAGGACGGGAGTATTGCGGACTAAGATGTACCGAGTCAAGTACCAAGGTATAGACACGTTGTGCTGTGCGTGTGGAGAAGAAGAGTAAACGGCTGAACACCTCATACTTTTCTGTAAGGGGCTTAACCCTACAGTGCAAGGCAACGGGGCTGATTTTTTCAAAGCATTGGGGTTTAGGGACAGTGAAGGCAAAATAGACTTTAAGCGGGTAGAAATGACCAAGCAGAGGTTATCTGATTGGTGGATAAAATTAAGGCAGGGGTGAAATTTCACCCACCACAAAGTACAAATTATGTTAATGGTCATGGATAGGTGGCGTATGCCACCGCCCGATTTAAAGGGTTCAGCCTCATCCATCCATCCATCCATCCATCCATCCATCCATCCATCCATCCATCCATCCATCCATCCATTCCAGCATTCACTTCTAACGCCGTAATGGGGAGGCCGCGTTTACGGGGGGGAGGTATGAGCCATTCATTATCTTACGTGACGGACAGATTTAATGTTGCAGCAATTTACTTTCGCAGAATCGCAGGCGGCAATGCTGGGCGAATGCAGCTAACCACGTTACCGAGCAAACTCGAGACATCGAACGCAAGCGACAACAGCGACGAGCAGAGAATCGTATAATGCAACGGAAGGGAAAGTTGCCCGAAAGGGAAGGAAAAGTAGAAGGAAAGGGAAGGAAAAGTAGTACGAAAGGGAAGGAAAAGTAGTCGGTCAGGTACACACACGACAAGCTTCGCTTACCCCCATTTTCTCGACGGGGGAAGGCTGGTGATCATTTTTTTTCTGTATAAATGTGAACTATGTGTGCCAACTCCACCAACTGCCTGATCAGTCAAACAAGCGCATTGTGCTTAGGCAGATCAGCACAATATATTGCCGCGCCCCTGTCTGCATGGAGCCACGATAATGACGACGAAGACGATTTGTTCGAGAGAGGCTCAACAAAAGAAGACTGTGTTCCCTATTCTCGGGTGTGCCGAAAAAGTGCGACATGACAACCTCTCGCTATTATAGCTCCCGTTCTCAGTGAACCGCGATAATATGTATGTATCCAAACGAATAAAATTGTATTGTATTGTATTACATTGTATTCCACTGCAGTGCATTGCATTGTATTGAATTGCATTGTATTGCATTGTATTGTATTGTATGGTATTGTATGGTATTGTATCGTATCGTATCGTATCGCATCGCATTGCATTGCATTGCATTGCATTGCATCGCATTTCATTGCATTGCATTGCATTGCATTGCATCGCATTGCGTCGCATTGCATTGTATTGTATTGTACTGTACTGTATTGTACTGTATTGTATTGTGTTGTATTCGGCAGTCACATAAGCGATCAGTAAATCAAGAAAGCTTAGGTGAAGGGGTTATAAAGGTCCCGAAGTTGCACACAGCGGCATGAAGGATGTCGAAGGCATCGGTTTAGCTTTTATCGCCTGATTGGTTCTCTAAACATAAAAAAAGACACGCGCATCTATGAATGTAAGCGCACGCGCGTTTTACTGCTAGCCCCAGTTATGAGCTCGCCGCTGTAATTGTCGCTAGAGTGCTGCTTGTCACTCTAGGCAATTGAAAAGTTCGATTTTTTTCATTCACTCTTGCTGCAATCCAATAACAAGAATGGGTCTGAGAGATGGAGTAGCACACTGTGGTATAAAAGTTATGAACAGAGATAAGGTGCCTGAGAAAGTTCATTCTTAGGCACATTATCCCTATTTATCACCTTTATACCATTCTTGCTGCAAGTATTTCTACTTCAGAGCAGTCAGTCTCTATCCCATGGCAACATGAGCCTATACAGGGACGCAACCAACTTGCATTACTTAAGTAGCTTATCATTCCCATCGCTATGTCAGTAGATATCGCGGTGAAGAGTGATAGACTGCTTAATAGTCGATAAACACAGCACTACAGGTGTTTTTTTTTCTTGCATTTAGTTTCGCGAGTTTCGAGCTGTCCTTCTCAATAACACTCAGACCTCCAACAAACGAAACCCAATTTTACGAAATGTTTCTTTTGACGAGATGCTTTCGATTTCTCCGACACATGTTCACAGAGCCTAATGCATTGCGAAGTGAACTCAACGTCTCTCACGATTTAGCGAGATTCTGGGGGAAAATAAAGGTCAGTAAATATTTCACAGGGAACTCGTGATCGAGATGCCTCGAAATTTAATGACGCATAGGCACAGTAATGACATGGCCATGCCGGCTTGAGGTGGGCTTGTCTTACGTTAACAAAACTGCCTGTTTGAGGATCTTAGCATCGCAAGCACTGCATTGGCTCTACCAGATGCTTGCTCATGGCAGAGTTGACGGAACGTTGGAACGCGTTCAACAAGCTCGCTTACTGTGATTGATTGATTGATTGATTGATTTATTTATTGATTGAGTAATTTTGTGCATACATCTTTCTTCAGCCCTAGTTTCATTAAAACTGCTTCTTTAGCCAGGTAAAAGGTCGAGTACGCTTCTTTGATCTGACACCCTCTCTCTTCTACGCTTGTATCCGCACTCGAAGCCATCCAAAACCGTTCAACTCGGTTCATTGTTGCCAAATATTCTCGTACCGCCAGTATTGCTGCAATAAAATCTTCTCTTGATCTCCGTACCCTTTCCAACTGACGAAAACTAGCCCGCTTACAATGTTTTCGTAAAAT
This sequence comes from Dermacentor silvarum, assembly GCF_013339745.2. Lineage (NCBI taxonomy): Eukaryota > Metazoa > Arthropoda > Arachnida > Ixodida > Ixodidae > Dermacentor > Dermacentor silvarum. The sequence continues at coordinate 107,217,749 of NC_051162.1, read as the reverse complement.
CGCCTTTACCAACCCTAAGCTCAGGCGCACCTTGTTCTGTTCACTTTGCTACGTCTCACCTCGTGTCCACCTTCGCTTAAAAGTTCGAGTGCCATTCTGCCAGACCAACATGTACTTTCATTCGTTCGTGCCAAAGACGTCATCTGAATGAAAGCACCTCCCTGCCTCCTTCGCCAGCAACCTGAATTATACTTCATTCATTACTGCCATTTTGAACATGCTTTGCTGCCACTCCTCTGTAACGCCGTAATGGCATTGGGAGTGTATTATATAAATGAATTGATTGATTGATTGATTGATTGATTTCATTCATTCATTCATTCATTCATTCATTCACTGTGGATCGGAAATGCTGGCAACAATTATATTAGATCACCGGCTTCCCCACAACGTTGACTTGTATGAGTGAAGGATAGTGTTAGATGAAATTAAACCTTTGGCTATTGAGAAGTCCGCGACCAAATACGAGCCAGCCACTTTCAAATAAAGAAAAGCAAGAAACGAAATAGATCACTTTCCCCATAGAATGAGGTATAAGGAAACGTTAATAGAACCAACGCGTTGGTTCTAGTAACGTTGGTGTAAGGTGTAAAAGGTGGTCCTTTAGGGTTCAGAGGCATCTTACAAGCGCATCACCGACAACTGCAGGGTGACAAATGCGTGTCTTCGCTGTTGAAATTGCATCTTTTTAGGCTGTTGAATAAATATTATGTTATTCACACGAGTGTTCCAAGTGTTTTCGGTTTAAATAAATACTCTATTTAACGAAATAATGATTTGGCCTCAGTGGTTTCATTGAATCTTAGTTTAACTGTATGTTCTCGATAGTATTGAACTTGTTCGTAAAGCAGTCTGTCGTCTATATAGTTCCAAACACCGTCACCATGTCGGGCATCGTTGAAACGAAGGCTGGAAAATGTGCAGAATTGTTTGCGGGTTTCGTGTTACTATTATTTTCAAATTTATTTTCAAATACTGCAAGCTTGTCAATTAAGCGCGCATCAATTACATGCGAATTGCATAAATTACATGCGCATTGATATCAGCTATAGTAAATATCTTTACCACTGCACAACGTATGAGCTCTGCGCAAACTGCCTAGTCCTAGAGTTTTTAACTAAGATTCACCGCGGGTGGTGATCGCTTTAGTAATACCAAAATATGCCTTACTGGTGTGGGTAGTTGACAACTGTAATGAGTCAAGCGCTGAAAGAAAACAAACAGAAAGAGTAAAGCTAGCCAACTTAAATGCACATTTTCCCCTCGAAACTAAATGATACAAATAAGGAGCTCGATGAAACTCGGTATCCGGTAAGCAACATGCAGCAACAAAAAAAAAAGGAGACTACCGGAACCGGGTCTGATACGCATCAGTACATTCGCGAGAAAGAAAAACAAAACATTGGCTGTAATTTGGCAAAACACAAACGGCACAAGACGGCGGCGATTTGGGAATGGTTTTCCTGACACTCGCGCACTGCTGGTTGATGAGTATCGGATTCAAAGAAAACAATTCCTAATCGATTACAGGAAAATGATCGCATTTTTCTGCCCCGCATTTGCCAGGCCGTTATTCTTTAAACACAGACTGAGCGCGTGATCATTTTCCCTAAATCGAGCGTCAAGCTAAGCTAAACCTAATTTGCCGAGTAATTTGCCACGCTTCACTGGAGGATTGACCGTTACAATGAAGGCTCGTGCCTCTAGAAAGAAAAGGAAAGAAAGAAAAGCTAAAGGCCTTTCGCTTAAATCTGCAACCGAAAAAAAAAACAGGACCGAATTCTACGAGCGCTCTTCGTGTATTATTTTCCGATGATTGTTTTTTACCGGCTAGCCGCTGTGACAAAGATATCGCTCGGCGCAAGCCGCGCTACATGTATCGCAACTTTCTGGAATGTTGTCGCCGATTCTATGTGTATATATATATATATATATATATATATAGCGAAAGAATGTGTGTCTAATCAGATAGCGCGCGCGATGCGAATAGTTGTGTACATTGTGGAACGTACGTGAGCGTCAGGGATTAATTATGCTGGAATGCACGGTGAGTCATGCATCAATAGCCGACACACTTAATCCCTACATTCTTCCTTACTTTCTCGTACTTTCTTAACACAACTTTGTTTTATGCATTGAAGCACAAAAGTAACTGGAACGCCAATGCGCAAACTTCGGAAACTAATATCTCGAAACTGGTGTCATCCTGAGAATTAGTTCCAAATGGATCCGCCTTGCGAACTCCACCGCTGCAACTTGTAAATAGCAATACGGGTTATAAGGTAATTAGTTATAAACTTAATTAGTGATTTATCGTTCATTATTCCATTATTACTTATCGTTAAGTATTCATTAGTTTACTATGCAATAAGTCCGAATCGGGTGTCGTTTGAGGTGACGCCCCTCAGAACATGTCGATATCACTGAAACGGAATGGTGGCGCCATCTGTGCCGGGTGCGGCGAAAATATGGTTGAAAGTTTTGATCGGAGATTAGCCAGTGGTTTTGCAGCGGGACAGTTATGCACGCATAATGTCCCTATTTAGGTCAGACTGAGCATGCTGAACGGGGCGATCGTGTGCTGATTTCCCGCCTCGCACTTCGTATTAAGTGAAGTCTGGTGCTACTGCAGTTCGAATATTACTGTATAGAATGCACGCAGTGCATACAGAACCGCGAGAAAACTTAAGTAAAACAATACTTCCAATAAAACGATTTCTTTATAACGAGGGTTCTTCGCATCTTAGGTTCGTTAAAGAAAAATATAAAGACTGCATAAGCAGTTTCGGTTACACTTTTATCTTTGAAGCGTATAGGACGCTGCCGTTGGGGACTCTGCGAAAGCCTGAAGATTTATTAAGCCCGCAGCTTGCGGCTAATTACTCGGTTACCCAATGCGTTAGCGAATTCATTAGCTCTTGTTGCTTTCATTTTCTCCTTTCATCTTCTGCTTCTCTTTTCTGTTTACGTCGTGTGCCTTTAATGAACCGAGAGGCTTGGGGCACTTCAGGCAACCGCTCTCCCTTAGCATTGTGAAACGTAACGCGTGCAAGACTTAACTCAATAAAACTAGGAGTCATTTAAGGGTGTCAAACATAACGTTCAACATATCGAACAAGACCTTAAGGGTGCGAACATGAAAGGCTTGCGGGATACAGAACATTTATTGTACGAGTTTAAAGTTTATGGCTCGCGAACATCGTGTAATTAATGCACGTCGGAAGGTTTGGTGACCTGCACTTACGTAATGCACAACAGGAAAAAAGAAATTCCGGCATGACCGACCTCACGACGACTCGATATTGATGCGATCATCATTACAGATGAAGACGATGGCGTGAAAACAACGGTATGACGGGAATTGGACGACCAAGCTGGAATGAGGACGATAGATCGACCACGAAGGCGCAACGAAGACGCTATGAAAACGTTTGCATGACGACAACTGTACGACGACGGCGCAATGGCGATTCCGAAACTATGACATACGGCGGTTGAACGACTAACGATGGGTTAACGAAGACGGCGCGAAGGCAATGGGGTGATGGCATGATGACGAGTGCATGACGGTAATGGCGTAACAACGACTGTATAACGACGACTGCATAACGATGACGTAATAGGACCAAGGCGTAACAATGACGTCATAAATTCGATTGAATGACGACAGCATGACTGTGACGGAAAGATGAAGGAATGGCCTCGACCGAACGACGAAGGTGGTATGAATACGGTGGCATGAAGGCAATGGGATGATGTTTGGACACTGATGGATACCGAAAATTGCGTCAAGTATCCTAAGAATGCTAATCGCATTAAAGAGAACAAAATTGGCAGAAGCCATCAGAGGGGCATTGCTAAATTTTAAAGTAAACCAATAGCTTCTCAGTAAACCAGCTGCGATATGCTGCTGAGGGTACTTGTTGGTTAGTTAGCCCTGTTGATTAATGCCATGATGCGTGTGAGTGCTGTGACGCGGCACATGTCTCCAGTATCCGCCCGCATTGAAGACGGCGTTAAAACCCTTGTGAAGACACAGACTGTACACCGGTGTCGGAATTGGCCCACCAAGTCAGCACCCATAAATCATTACACGGTCTCCGGGGTCCACCAAGCTTTGATTATACTTTCTCCGTGGTAGGCACAGTTTACTCAGTCCGACAGTCGTCCACGCATTGTGGTGGGGGAAGAACCAAAGAAAGCTTTACTAAACAGAAAAGGAAAACAACAATAAATCAGGAGTAATACCAGAAGTGTAGAATAAGCTTGGAGTTGAACATAAAGTCAGAAGACAATCAGAGTGCAAGCACGAAGGGTAAATATGTCGATATCGCAACGCCAGGTATTTTGTCCCGTTAAGACAGGTGTAATGGGGATCGGTTTAAATCAAAAGCACGCTGCTTACGTAAGTTTGGCCTAGGCCCGCTCGCACGGGCAAATCGCTCATCTCGAGGCACACAAATTTCATCAAATTTCGCGTCGGCAAATTCACCGCTCATCTTGAGGCGCACATGTCCAGCCCCTGACCTGACTGGGCACAGGCGGGCTAAAACGCATGAGCGCATGCGCAACTCGCACAAAACGCACGGCCACGGACAGAACTCGGCTGGACGCATTAAGCAAACGTTCATACGGACGCGCTTCTGTTATCATCCAAAATGCCGTGCTGTTTCTTCGGGTCTCTCTAAACCAGACGGCGGCAGCATATTTTAGCTGCGCACTCAGCTCAGCGGAAGAGCTCGCTACACACGACCAACGCTGGTTCACCATAACCTCGGCTAGCTGAATGTTTGATAACCAAGAGAATGCACACCAGTGGCGGTTCCTCGTAGAATAAAATGCTCCGGCTGCTTTTGGGTTTCACGGCGTATAATGCACTCGTGGGCGCGTATCAAAAATTTATGATCATCGCTGTAGAGCCGCGCCGTCTATACAAATCTGCCGCCTTTAGTCCTCGCGCATTTTTTTATTACTTTCTGCTTCTTTAGCTTCCACGTATGATGAGAAGGAGACGTCAGGACACCGTCATCTGCGCGCTTCCCTACTAAGGCATTCCGTAATGCGACCCAATAATGGGGAGCTTTGACAGCCAAACTAAGGGACGTTGTCGGCTGTGCATATATGCGAAATAATGCAAGACCAGTTCAAGATAACCAAAGCGTAAGTTGCGTCTGGTTCTGGCAAGTAAAAGCCCAGAATTTTCCATTCCTTTCCTTTGTCTTTTTTGTTTGTTTCGGGTATACGCTGTTTCTAAATCCAATTTCTTTCCGGGTGCAAATTCTTTCCGACACGATGAGAGCCAGTCGGGAAATTTCAACTCCGGCTGTTCCATATATAGGGAGTGAGGGCGTGTTTTCAAGAAGGGCTGTTTTCTATGATCTTATAGTAAAATGAAGTCAGTTTTAAAAAAAAAGTATGCTGAGGTTATCTGGCATGATAAAAACGTATTACAGCATGAAATATCAGTGTTTATGAATGACTGAGGGACACCTCATTTTTTTTAGAGCTTGCCCTGCGGCTTAAAAAACGGTGTGCATATGTAAATGTTTGCGTATAAATCATGAACGAGAAGGACGGGATCCGAGAGGCTCAATTTAATTTCTTTTTTTTCTGTGCGAAATCCACACGAAGCCGACAGACAACGATACCGAGGAAAGCAGAGACGAAATAACTGTGTTCTTTTATTGAAATGTAGAAATAAAAAGAACAGGGAGATGAAAGTGCGCGAAGCGATACCTAGCCCCCGGTGGGAGCCGAACCCACAACCTCCCCATTACACGTGATGATGATTGATGGGTTTTAATGGCGCAAGGGCATCTTTGGCCAAAGAGCGCCAAGTCTATGGATATACATTCAATGATTTATAATATAAATACAAAAGTCGTACAAGAATGGTAAGGATGTTGAAGTGTGCTACGCAAAGGGGCAAGAATCTCGTAGTGAAAAAGGTGTAAAAGGCCTATAGGCTATAGCAATGGTGTTACTCTTATATGAGGCATTTTAACTGCATGGGTTAGAAAGAGATATCGGTGACTATGATATATCACTTGTTATACGTTATATGCTATGTTTATGTTATGCAGATTATTTGTAGTTTTCGGTTAATATAAGCGATAAACATTTGCCTGGAAGCCATCAGCAAAGTACTTTTACCATGCGAAAAAGCTGCGAGACCTCGAGGCATTCAATACCTCAGGCGCTCCTCACGTATGTGATGGAGCATGGTGGTTTGGATTGTAGTACACAGTGTTGAAGAACTGAACGTCGGCGAGGTATTTAAAAACTCTTTTGACACTAAACATAGGGTTATGGGATAAAAATAATGCAAGATGAGACGGTATGTTGTGTGTGTAAAGTTCTATAAAAGGCTGTACTCTTGTTTGTTGAAGTCTTGGACATTCAATTAAGATGTGCCGGACAGTGAGTTGTTCTCCACATTTTTTCGCATATGGGTGGTTGTGTGCCAGGTACACAACCACCCATACACCCAAACAGGTACACAACCATGTTATGCGTATGTGTGTCCTATACGTAGCCTGCACAGTGTGGTTTCTGTTGCGTCTTGTGACTTCCTGCTGGAAAAATTTGCCTAGTTGTGGTTTTATCGCATGTAATTTGGTTTCCGTTTCTTTATCCCGTTGGGACTGCCAGTGCTGGCGCAGCCGGTTACGGGCGTAAGGTTTAATATCTCGACTAGGGGCCTGAGTAACTTCAATGTCCCCACGTAGAGCAGCTTCTCTAGCACTCTGAACAGCCGTCTCATTTCCTGCTATGCCGCAATGCCCCGGTACCCAGCATACCACGAGCGAAAGTTCTTCATTGTAAGCGCTATAAATGGATTTTAGCAGGTGATTAAAAACAGGGTTGTCTCCCACCTTTCCCGAAGCTAGTGCAGTTACGACACTTAGCGCATCTGTGTAGATAACAGCTTTTTGTATCCTACGTTGTCGTATATGATCCACAGCCAGTCGAATAGCATATGTTGGCGCAGTGAATATGCTGCAACTTGTATTGAGAGTTCTTGAAATATTATAGCCGTGACTATGTGCAGCGTATGAAAGTGCCTTGTGCGTCTTTGAGGCGTCCGTAAAATAAGACGTTGCGTTCTATTTGTCTTCCATTGATAGGAAGTGTTGCATAGTAGCCTCGCGTGGCATGTTTTTCTTGTCAAGCGCTTTAAAGAACATGTCACAGAGAACTGGACGGAGGCACTAAGGAGTAATGAGATCACTACACCCAGTTTCGTGGAGATCTGAGGAACGAAACCCAAGAGTTTGGGCAACAGTTGTGATATCCAAAGGGAACGGCTGAACTAATGATGGCCTGTCCGCGTACAGCTGTTCCGATGTTCGATTATTAAATAGTGTTCTGCAGGGGTGTTCCTTCTGAGCTAATATGTTGACGGCATATGTAGTTCCTAAATATGTTCTCTGATACTGCAGGGGCCATTCATTCGACTCTGCATAGACGCTTTGAACAGCGCTAGTCCGAAAAGCACCAGTAGCTAGCCGAATGTCTAAATGGTATATGGGGTCAAGCATCTTTAACGCTGTTTTAGATGCTGACTGAAATACTGTGCTGCCATAGTCCATCTGGGACCGCACGAGACTATTGAAGAGTGATAGCAGACATTGCGTGTCAATTCCCCAGGAATAATGAGTAAGGATCCTTATGACGTTCATCGATTTTAGGTAAATCCGTTTTAAATTCTTGATGTGTGGAATAAATGTAAGTTTGCTATCGAAAATGACGCCGAGAAATTTATGTTCACTTTTGACCGTCACTTTGTGTCCATTTAGTTCAATGGATGGATCAGGTTGCAGGCCTTTTTTTTTTTTTTTTCTTGTAAATAGTACGCATGTCGTTTTTTCTGTATTAAAGCGGAAACCATTCTCATTTGCCCATTTCGATAGTCTATTTACACTAAGCTGAACTTGACGCTCCCATATGGATAAATTGCAAGATTAAAGTTGACTTGCAAATCATCTACGTAGACCGAGTAGGCCTCTTTTTATTTGCCTCTTTTTAGCTATTTCACACTCGCGGTTCCACCATGGCTTGGTATTAACACGAGTGCGTCCTGTTTGCGGTATGGACTCTTGGGCCGCGTTCAATATGTGTTCCGTGAGAAATTCATTCATTTCCTCAATTTACAAGTGTATGATTGACTCATATGAGAGAACGGAGAGTTCTCTAAATTTCTCCCAATTGGCAGTACTAAATTTTCATTTTTTCGGGTAGACAAGAGGATCGAGCGTATCTGCAGTGGTCCAAATTAGCGGAAAATGGTCACTTCCGCATGGATATTTTACGACATTGCATTCTAGATATGGCAGTAGTGATGAGGAACCTATGGCAAGGTCAACTGAATAAAATGTACGATGTGCTGAGCTATAAAATGTAGGTTCCTTTCCCTTAAGAAAACACGCACCAGTTGAAATAAGAAATTTTTCTATGAGACGTCCTCTCGAGTCGCAGCGTGGGTCGCCCCAAAGCGGATTGTGGGCGTTCAGGTCACCGAGTATTATGTAGGGTTCCTTAAGTTGGTTTATCAGGTTCTCAAACTCAACCCTGGGTAGATGATGGTTAGGAGGGATGTATAAAGAGCAAACCATTACCAACTTGTTAAAGAGTATGGCACGGATTGCTACGGCTTCAAGAGATGTCTGAATATTTAGATGTTGACAAGCAACTGATTTGTCTGTAATTATAGCCACTCCACATGAGGGGGCAAGACAGTTATCGCGGTCTTTTCGAAATACTGCGAACTGTTTTAGAAAATTTGCGTGGCAGGGTCTTAAGTGTGTTTCCTGAACACAGAACACTTTCGGTTGGAATTCAGATAAGAGTTCTTTTACATCATCTAGATTATGAATAAGTCCTCTGACATTCCATTGTAACATTTGTACAGCCATTGTGGCAGGGATAAGTGGTTCTGTGTTCAAGATTGCACAGCTATGTTACTGGGCCTTTCACAGGCGCATTAACTCTTGTGAGTTTTCCTGTTCTGGCACGCTCTAACGAGGCACGCCGATCCTTCGGCGCCGTTGACACCGAAGGGCCTGGGGTTACCTCCATCGCCTCCTGTGAGGCGCTGGACGCCCGCGCGGGCGGCAGTGTGCCACGCGCCACGACTCTCGCGGGGTTTTGGGAGTCACTGCCTCAGCGGTCAGCTTCCCTTTTCTCGGGTTAGGTGAGGCAGCACTAGCTGCTCCCACCAAGGGGGCGGGTGGCGGAACTGGAAGCTCACAGCTCATGATCTTAGCAGCCGCCTTAGGCCCAGGTGGCGCAGCCCCCTGACGCGCCACATCGGCATACGTTGTGTGCTGAACAAAGGAAAGACGCTTACGCGCTTCTTTGAAAGAAATGTTTTGTTTCACCTTGAGCGCTAGGATTTCTTTTTCTTGTTTCCATTTGGGACATGACCGCGAGTATGCGGCGTGTCCTCCATCACAGTTAGCACAGTGAAGTTCACCTTGAAAATCATTTGCCGGGTGGTCATTCGCTGCGCATTTAGCACACGTCAACCGACCACGGCAGCTCTGTGAGCCGTGGCCAAACCTTTGACATTCGAAACATCGGCGGGGATTTGGTATATACGGTCTAACACGGATCTTCATATATCCTGTCCCAATTGACTCTGGTAGGTTGCTCATCGCGAAGGTCAAAATTATGTGCTTTGGTGGTATTTCTTTGTTATCTCGACTCAATTTGATTCTCTGTACGTTTATTACATCTTGGTCCTTCCATCCTTCAAGAAGTTCTGTTTCAGTTAGTTCCAAAAGGCCTTGTTCACATATTATTCCACGGACTGTGTTAAGTGAGCGGCGAGGAGAAACGGAGACAGGGTTGTCCCCAATCGTCATGAGGTTAGACAGCTTGCTGTGCTGTGTTTTATCACTCAGCTCCAGTAGCGAGTCGCCACTAGCCATCTTCGTTGCTTTGTAACCTGGTCCTATTATTTCAGTGAGAGATTTTGACACAAGAAACGGTGAGATTGTTCGAACTATCTTGTCTGGAGTTTCACAATGTACAACGTGGAATTTCGGGAATGTTTCTTTAGGTTGGACCAGAAAGTTGAATGTTGCATCGGTGCGGCCCCCTTTTTTGAGGTAGACGATCAGGTAATGGAGGATAGCTTGATCGCATAATATGTAGCATTATGCTCAGCAGTGATGCCTGCCACCCACCACCGAGCCCAACAAGGGGACGTGACGACATAGCAAAAGCAAGTTGTGTACACGTCAGCAGTACATCATTGTTATAACCAAATATGTTGTAATCTAGGTTGATTACCCACACAAGGTTGGGTAAGCCGCGGAGAAATTCGGAAGAGAGAAGAAGTGCCTAGAAGACAGGAAAGACGGAAAAGTGAGAGAGAAAGACAAAAGACTGAGAGGGGGACAGGAAAAGGCGACTGCCGATTTCCTCCAGGTGGGTCAGTCTGGAGGTGCCGTCTATGTGAAGCAGAGGCCGAAGAGGTGTGTTGCCTCCGCCGGGGGGCCTTAAAGGTCCGAACACCCGGCATCGGCTCAACCCCCAGGATCCCCCTTTCCCCAGACACGGCTAAGCCGCGCACGGCTACACGTGGGAGGGTCCAACCCTAATGTGCTCGGGTCCGTGGTGTCGCAAACCACCAAACGCCTGTTGACGCAGAAGCCCCTGCGGGGTTTTTCATTCCGCCTAGTTACATAATTAGTCTTAATTAATCGAACTTCTCAAATATTATAACGAAATGAAAAGTGTCAATCAGAAAATTGCAGAGCAACATGAAAAGCTCCCGATACAGCTTTCCGTTGCTCAATACGTGCTACGTAAAAGTGTATCTCTTGAAAAACTTCACAGATATATCTTCCTGCGACTGGGAAACAGCTCAGGTAGAAAATTGCTTTTCAAGTCGGTTGTCATTACCTACTGATAGATTAAGAACGCGAAAACCCAATTCTTTGTCAATACGGTTAGATGCTGAAAGCAACATATGCAGATACGCGGGAGAAATAGGCAAACCACTTTCCTTTGCCTAACCAGAGAGAGGGAGTGTAACGTTAGGCGGTGGGTTGGCCATGTTGAGGCTGTACGTGAATGCGTCATCTCGCCGTATTCGAAACATACCTGACGGGCGCTTTTCGCTGTGACCACACAAGGCCTGGCCTAGCTATGTCAGTGTGTAATGTCAATGTTCTCGGAAAAGCGCAGTGAAATGGGAAATGACCGCCATGGGAGCGGCCCAGACACCACTTTTTTTTCCATGCTCACGTTGGTTTCGACGGGAATTCAGGGCGCAGGCTCCTTTCCCAAGCGTATCACCCCTGTAGGAAGCCGAACGCCAGGCCGGGGTACGCCTGTACCCTTTTGAACCAGTGGGTGCCCGGCGGCGATGGGAATCGAACCCACAGCCTCCCGCAGCCGAGGCGGGCGTTCTACCACTAGGCCACGGCTGCGGACATCATCCAACCATTCCCACACAGTTTCACTTGTATCTGCAGCTTCACATCCTGCACGAATATTTGACGTAGTCACTTCCGCGTTAACACTGAGAAGGATTCAAGGCAAAGCGCAGTATAATGTACGAAGGGATCAGGGAGAACATACGCAAAAGTGTAACCTCGCTTGCTGAGCAAAACAAGGGAAATAAGTGATTAAGTTATCATTTTTCGCTTGCTTTGATATGCATGCACCGATCGCTTATATGTTTATACCTGAATATTTTAAAGAAAGTTCTTCAATTGCGAGCCCTGTGGTGCCGCCGTCTCTCGTCTATTTCGTGGCGATAAATAAGTAGACATAATGAAAGTTAACAAACCCACTTATCCCATATTGATGCGCTACAAACAAGAACAAAGTAACCCAACATAAATAGGCACAAAAGCAAACGCAGACAAACTGTACGAACGCATACGAACGCATACGTACAGACAAACTGTACGAACGCAAGCCTACAAACTGTACGAACGCATAAAGAATAAAATAGGATGAAGCTTTAGACTGCGTGAGCGCTCTCTGCTTGCATCAGAGCGCCAACGAAATTCGCAAAACCCATTTTGTTCATTGTAGACGAGGGCGGGGGCACGCGTAACACAATATGGCACTTACGTAACCCCCCGTCCACGTACGAAGAAAACGAAACCGAATGATCGTGATGACGTAATCATACAAGTACGGTCGAGTAGATCCCGTAAACGCTCCGTTCCAGAGTTTGTTTATGAACCTTCCTTTCAAAGAAATGCAAAATATATACATAAATGAAACCAGTATCGGCGATTCTAACCTGGCAGGGCATATGCGCTTAGCTTCGAGCCAATTTCGAAAACTAATTTCCCCTGCAGTTACACGCACTCCGTTTCCATTTTCTCTACGACGTCGCTTGCGTCGGCGCGTATGGTAACGATATATTCAGTGCGACGCAGAACCCGCGAGAACTAAAGAATAAAAAAAAATGAAACGGTTGCCGTATGTTATTAGGGCTATGTCGCAACCGATGGGACCACTAGGAAAGTACTTGAGTGCGGGAGATACGATGGGCGCACTAGAGGTATATAGCTTTTACTCAAGCCCGCCTGGATGGGATTCTTGACTCCTCCGCGAGGGAAATTGAGGAATCAGAAAGCGTGTGTCTGTGTGCGTAAGGGGGGGGGGGGGGGGGGAGAGAGAATTCGTAGCTGTAGGGTTACCTTGGCTGTACGGAAAGATAAAGACCGCGCTTTTGCTATAGACTGAACTTGGCATATAAAGAGGCGCGCCCGCGGATGAGAGTGCCGTGTACACTTACGGATACGATTCCTTTAGACTATTTAAGGCCCGCAAAAGAAAAACATTACGTAGAACTTTATTAGCAAACTGCGCTTCTGCAACAGCAAAATCGCCAATCTTATCAAGAAAGCAAGATTGGTAAGCTAAAAAATTACGCAAATACGAAAGACTGGTGGCAAGACCGCTCTAAAGTTTATGCACCAGGTCGCCGTAACATCATAGATTGCGATAGCGGCTGCTGGACTCTAATTGTTCGTTGTTAATTCATATGTTTTCCTGGTAATGTTTATTGTTAATTTTGTTTTGTTTATTTCATTGTTAATTGTTTATCGGTAGTGAAGAACTACTCGGCATTCTAAAGAAACAGACGGCTCAGCCTGTCGAGTTGCGAGGACATATGGAGCGTCAAAACAGCCCAAAATACGAGATGACAAATTTGAAGTCTGTGACGTCACGGTGGCTTATATCACAGGGCTGGGGTTTCGGCGCGAAGTTCGAAGATAGAAGTTTAGCCCTGGTTTTTCTTCACGAGTATTCAACGTTCTCCGTAAAATATGGCTAATCCAGCACCCCTATTTTTAAAGCAAAGTCGAACAAAGTTTTTGCAAGGACCACTTGGTAAAAAAAAAAGCCACGTAACCATTACCACGTACCTCCTGCAGCGAAATCGTGAGCAAAACTCTCCATTTGCATTGGCCTTAATCTCCCGGGGCTCCAGTATCTTCCAGTTCGGAGTATCCCTTACATCCGAACGGAAACGAATATTCGACAATTTCGTATAGAAAATTCTCGAATCGAATACGAGTCGAATAGCAAGCACTATTCGAATCGTAATCGAAATTCGGAAGATTGACACACCCCTACTTTCAATGCTTTTCTTCGTACCCCCCCCCCCCTTTTTTTTTTTTCAACCCCGCAAACAAGAGCACTCCGAAGCGCAAGTTAGTTCTGGGCGTGTGCGCACCGTATACAATAAAGGCGGCGATGAAGCCTGCGTTCTGGTCGAGCAGGCGAGAGTTGCTAATCTCATGGCTGAAGTGCACTAAAATAATGCTCGCATGCAAATGAAGGCGAAAGAAAAAACTTAATGATGTCGAGGCAATAAAAAAAAAAGGCAGGCCACGTTCATTAGCCTTTGAAAGAGCGTGAACGCCATTCTTTGCCGGTATGATTTTTTACGTAATGCCCCAAGCTAACCCCGCACCCATTAACACCTTTGGGAGCACGTGCTTTAAAATTCTTTTTTCGTTTTCGGTTGGCTGTTTCGGAAGCCAAACCATACTTACCGCGAAGCACAGCGGCGAACAAAGGGCCATCCCTCGCCGAGTATTTTGTCAGAAGCGAAGAGGTTTAAATGGTCAGAGGGCCCGTTTGTTGACGTCGATGCAGCTAGCTACACACATAGCACATGCCTCCCAGGGTTGACCGGCCACACATCGTGAAATAATTGGTAACGGACAACTGAGCAAAAAATTAACGTAACTTTGGCGAAAGGAAAACAACAAGAAGGACAATTGACGTGGAATTGTGAAACGAATTAGAAAATGAATAATAAAAATAATTACAGAACACGTAGCCAAACAACTCGAAGAAATTGTTGCGCCACTAGCAAAGTAACCCGGGCAAGAATTCCCACGTTGCGAATTCGGCTCCTGCTCAGTTTCAATGAGCTTGTGAAGTGTAGGGCCAATTTTCCTGTCAGCGCTCCGGCCAAACTGTATAGCTACATTCTCGATGGGAGCTCTTCAGTGTAGCCTTTTAAAGCGTTTTTACAGATGCGGTCTGCAACATTGTTTGCGTTTGCCTCGCATCTGGTATAGAGGGGAGTGCTGTGTGGTTCCTGCAGTAGCGAAAAAGAACACAAGAACTGCAGTACGTGGAAGTTTGTGTTTCAATAATATGTAAAGTACAAATACAGAAAAGCCTCTAGTTAAAAAAAAAGAAAATCTTTAATTGACCCGCTAGAGCTATCTGTCTTTACTCATCTAAAGCATTACACACTTCATCATGCTTTGTTAATCAAAATGTCATTAAGGACTTAAAAGAGAAAGAAAAATTAGATGGATTAGACATGTTAACTTCATAGGCGCGCTGGTCCGTCGGATCCATTTTATTGATCCACAAAGTTGTACGAACAATTCAGGGGGTCAAAAGCTATTCGCTTGCTGAGATAACCAGCTTTGATGGTTTCTGCTTATTTCCTTTATTAGAATGCAATACTTCATCCAAAAGAAGGAGTGGTATAAGCAGAAAATTATGCAAACACGTGTCCTGATCCCCAGCTCAAGTGTTTTTCTGCATTCATGACTTTTCACTGACTATATATATGCGTAGAAGCCCCACGGATGACACTTGTTTAGACAATTTTATCGGTAAGGTGTTCCGGCTTGCCTGCTATACTCTCTTGGACTGATTTCCAGAACTTACATTGTCATTGCTTGTGGCTCAATGCCTTCCCTGTCGACATGAAGTGATAATGACCAAGAGCCGCTGTAGACTCCAATTCTTAAAGTCTTAAAGTTATTGGTTTGCATGCATGCCTTGCTTCTTCCGTAATGAAAAAGAAACGAGTGACCACTTTCTTCATTCTTTATCACCGTTTCACCTTCCAAGCGTAACATTTTCCTAGAACTCCCTCCTCGACATCTCGAGTTATCGATGACTGTTCCGATTTCTTACCGTTCCGAGCTGCACAGTTTCACCGCAACCATTGCGCAACTCGCACTGCACTTCGCAAGTTAATTGAAACATTTAGCACGTTAGGTCGCTACATGTGTTCCGTCTCCTCTGCGACCTAGTTTTGTCACACTTTATTTCATCTATTATTTGAAAGTTTCGTGTAATCCCTCATCAGTTATATATCTTTATTCTTGTTCTATCTAAATTTTGGCATTTGTTGCTAATTATTTCATTTCTAGGTGTGTTGCAAAACGCCCTTATGGGTTTATGCTATGTGCTTGAGGAATCAACATCATCACTTTTATCTCAATGAACGCGCGCGAAATTCGCAAGGTCAAGAGGAAGACGAAGCCTTGGATAAGGAAGCAGGCCTACGTAAGCTGTCCCTTTTCATTATCTATTTGCAAGTGAAGCACCGAGAATTTTACGATTTGCTTACGAAATACTGCCCTAGGGCGTGACGAACAACAAATTCGACACAGAGAAAATAACGGCGCCGTGGGCCTTTTCTGTAGCCGTTAACGGTTCGGCCGTAATGCTCTCAGTCCTTTCAAACAAGGAATTTGGCGCAGAGAAAACTACACTCTTGTGAGCCTTCTCTGCAGAGTTGAAGATTCAGTCTTAACGCTCCGCTCACTTCCTTAGTACAAATTCGGCATTGAGAAATTTATACACTCGTGAGCCTCTTCTGCAGCCTTCACGATCATGCCGTAATTTTCACCTCAGTCCCTCGAAACCCTATTGTCTACTTCACTTTTAATCCTTTTCACAATAGACTCACCAGCGATTATGCAAAATATATATCCTGGATATGAAGTCAGATACGTGCGGAATGATACGGAAGTGGTTTAAGTGCATTATTAATTGCCGTCCGCTTTTGCGAAAATCCCTCCCAAGTTGGTCTGCATTGTTCTGCCGCCACCGACGACGATAAGCACCCGTGAAGTGCCTTTCAAATAACCGCGAGTTGACAGAAAGAATCCAATAAGCGTGTCAACCTACCACTCGTTGTTGCATCTTCATATATTTGTTCAGATCACTAATAACGGTTTTAACGGAAGTGAAAAAAATGATAAACGTGTATGGTTTTGAAAGACCAATGTACGAGACAAAACTAATTCAGTATTGCCCTAAGGTGTCCACTTAAAAACGACTGCCGAGCAGACGACCAACGAAATTGACCGCGCTCACGTTCCCCCTCGAGCTTGCTTCTCTGCAGCTCACTAACTTCGATCGATGCGAGGTGCATACTATAATTCGCTGGCACAAAGCTGCTCAAAAGATTCCTTAGGCCTAGGCTAAATACCTCCTTGACAATGGAGACGCTACGAGTCACTCGTAGTTGTTTAGTATGGCACCTACAGCCATGGAAGAGTTCTTGTTTCGCTTGCGTGCATGAAAGTGACCCGCAACCTTGTCGACTTGACGTGCACGCATCGTACGTTTTTCCGCGCAGTTTCGAGAACGAGGCACTGGCATCGAGGCAGCTATCGACGCCAAGTGAACACTGACTAGAGAAGCTCGCACCAATACGAGAAGCAACGAACCATGACCGGACAACCGTGCGTGTTTGTTTTTTTTTCTACTTCTCTCTAAATATGATGGACGCGCGAACATTCAGAGCTTTCGAATTACAAGCCGAATATCGACAAATTTAAATCGGCCTTCTAATCGCGTCGTCACTAGTTGTTCGTAAATGCGAATAGCTTTCGAATACTTTAAGCCGTTAACTGAGCGCGTTCAGACGTAAAATTGGAGCAATACGGCGACAAATTTCAACCCGGTGGCCGTAGTAAACATAAAACTCGAGAAGATACTTTGTGGAGTTGGCTACTTTTCACTCGGGGAGACAGACATTTCGTACTCACCTAAAAGTCAAGACGTTCCGGACTGCTTTTTGTTCATCATCATCATCAGCCTATATTTATGTCCGCTGCAGGACGAAGGCCTCTCCCTGCTATCTCCAATTACCCTTGTCTTGTGCTAGGTGATTCGAACTTGGGCCTTCAAATTTCCTAACTTCATCACCCCACCTAGTTTTCTGCCGTCCTCGTCTGCGCTTCCCTTCTCTTGGCACCCATTCTGTAACTCTAATGGTCCACCGGTTATCCGTGCTACGCATTATTTCTGCTTTAATATTCATAATTTGCAATGTCGTGAAAAGCTTGCAATAAACTAGGATGTGAACATCGTTTCATATATTAATGGTGACAATGCGTGTTCAGTACTAGAAACCTATACGAAAGGTCTTCGATGTTCACTTGCATTCGCTTCTGGCCCAATTCGATTCCCATTCGGTTCGGTCTCAATTGCACCTATCCGCACACCCTTACTATACATGTATATTAAAGCAGTTGTAATGGTACAGTTACGACACACGTTCTGCCGGCCGTTGTGGTGACCGCTCCTCCATTGAGGTGACCACGCCACCCGTTGTGATGACCACTCCTCCCTTTTTTTTTTTTTTTTTTTTTGCGGACGCAACGCTATTGTGTATAGGCTTTGCAGGCATGTTGCACCTAGGTAGATAGTATGAGTCAATAGCTAGCTAAGTATAGTGAACATCCGCAGTCATTGCACTGTATAAGTGACGCTAAACACGATAAATACCAGGTACATAAACATATCGACTCAGAGAGCGAGACTAACTCTTACTAGTATTTATCCTTGTATTGGACGTATACAGCGGGAAACGGGACTCGGGACGAGGCACACACGAGACATACCCGTGAATGCACCCCAACTATCCTAAGTTTCCTTGCTACTGGTGTTCAGTAAAGCCGCAAAAGAAGACTATAACAGCGCATAAGAGCACAATACGGTGATGCTGTAGGCGTTACCCTAAACAAACGTAACCCAGCCATTCACACAAAACGCAGGAAAGATCACCGCGAAGTGCGTTTTCGCACACCACTCCCCCCCCCCCCCCCTGCCCGCCCCTTCCTATATATGAACAAACCCACAGAAAGGTAAAAAAAATGGCAGATTTGAGCGGCTTCTGAAATCCAATGCTGCGACACCAACAGAATCTGAGCGTACACCGTCATATTCTCAGGAACAACTATTTTGCCGAGCGCACAACGTCGTGTTCGTCCGCAAGGGCTCTCGCTACACAACTTAATGCCTGCAGTGACCTGTTACTTTTATTTTTCGTGCTCTACAGTGCTCTGTGTCCCGTGTCGAGTCAGCGCTTTTAACTAGCGCTTTTAGTACTATGAAAAGGCGGGCAGTGCAAATATAGACGAGTCTTTGTTCCCATCCGCTGCTGGGTCACGTGTTTTGAACTGAGCGCGAAGTTAATGGTCACATTCGCGGCTGTCTCTTGTTTCGAAGGCCGACAAAAGCCGCCACGGATCCTGTCGAAGAAAGCGCCAAGGACACCGCGAAGAAGGCGCAGGATATAGCCGACGCCGTCCAAGAGATGTCGTCGATGTCTGTCGTGTCCCGGTCCAAGTAAGAAACTATATGGTCATCACAGTTAATCGCTTCTTACTGCACGGAACCGCGCACGCGCAGAACTTGACGTCAGACGAATATACAGCGCCGCTGCCATCACGTCCGTATGGAAATGTGCCAAGCCATTACAATTTTGACAAATTCTAATTGGCATCAATTTTCTAAATTTCTAAATGCAAGATCCTTCCACGTGGCCTAGTTTTCAGCAGTTGGCAAAGATCGTTCGTCCAAAGTGGTGAACAGCGAACGAGCAGTGTCAACGTAGTCGTCTGCTCATTTTGCCTGTATTGCACATGCTTGTTTACAAGCCCGGTGCTTGTCTAGTAGCATTCATATAACTTAAGTGACGCGACATCGTGGTCTAATCATAGTTTCAACAATACCGCTGACGATGAGAGAATTAAGATAACACGCCGCAACTGTTTTACCGTGTCTGCAGTATAACATTATAGCGGCCATCGATATGTCAGTGAAGTACCGGCGTTAATGTTATACTACGAACGCCATATCTTATTCTCCCTATCTGCAGTTTCCAAGGTACCGTTGGCAATAAGTCATTACGTATATCTTGCGAGAGATTCGAGAAAAATTTATAGCTTCCCTAAAGAAAGCTAACTGAAGGCTATCGATACTGCAACAGAAAATTTCTCGAATGTCAATAAGGATTTTTGTAATAGTACATTTGCGTTTGGTAACACGACAACACGAGACCGAAAGATGTAGTGAACTGGCAAGACATGCACTGTTCTCAATACTTTTCTTTTTCTTTTTTTTATTGGCAAGCAACCAGCAAAGTACAACAGGAATTGACAACAGCAATATTATAAATACAAAGTGACAATGATCACAGAAAGAACATGTGCCACAACGGCATGCAGGCCTATCACTCAAAATTGGGCATATGATACCGACTTAACACCATGCAGGAGCGTCTAAAGTACTTAATTTCTTTTCTTGAATAAGCCATTGATGTTCATCTTGCGCATCTGTCTTCTAAACTGTTAATATGGAATGATTATATCACTTCCTTGTGAGAGAATCGACTCCCAACTCAGCCATATTTCTTCCAGTTTTAAGGGTATACGTATACTTTCGGATTCACGCAGGGCAACTCTCCTGCAGCTGGAAGCCAGGACCTTGCGGGCCACTCTGGAGAAGAAGAAGTCGCACGAGACGACCGACGACGCGATCAAAGCCCGGCGGTTGCTGCATGACGTCACCGCGCTCCGTGACGCGCATCTGGCGAAGGCCAGGGCCGCCGAAGATGTCGCCGCCCCTAAGAGGCGCGTCACGCTAATGGTGGACGCGCACGCGGACGATGAGGATAAGCGGCCGTCTGACCAACGCGACTCCTCCGAAGACAACGCCGTCGGCATCCGAGAGTAAGCGGTCTTCGTAACCGGGTTTCACGTGTTGCTGGTTTAAAAGCGAATAGCCTTCTTATAGGCTCTCTCGCGCCGTCTTGGTGGTCGCTGGAGGTTGGAACAAAGGCGCCGGCGTCAAGGAAACTCTCGCACGCTTTGCGGGACGCCTTGTTGTTGAACGCCAACTGTCATTGTTCTTTGAGACTCTCGTAGCTGTCCGCCTAAACAACTGTTAGAGATGTGCTGATTAACGACTCCGTTCTCTTCAAAATTTCGCAATGAAGCAACAAACGCTACCTTAATATCATGCCGAGAAAAATATCAGTCGTCAAGCGTGCCATTTCTTTAATAAAGAGAATAGCTTCCTTAAAGCCAATCGGCTGTTCGCTTCGAACAGCCGATTGGCTTGAATCTTGCCTCGAAGCGGCGCGCTATTGGCCAGCCGGAACCGCCGCCGTCAATTCGTCGTCGTCATGCCGTCGTCATCGTCATCGCTTTCGGCGCCACGCGGCGCGGCGCCTCAGCGAAAGCGCCCGAATACGAAACCATCACCACTTCTGCCCTGCTTCCGTGTGATCAGCCGTCGGAAATGCAACTGGGCGTTCGCTAACACGCTGTGCTCCATTCATGCTGCAAAACGTGGAGTGGTAGAGGGAAGACGTGTGCATTAGTTGGCTGTAGAAATAGAGACTGGCATATTAAGAAATGAAATGAATCTGTGTGTCCAATTTCACGGACCGCGGGCTACCAATAAACTGCCTGTGTTGCTGGCCCTTCGCGATGCACGGCTTTCCCCGCGAAAAAAAAAAAAAAAAAAGCTCGCTCACTCACCAGGGTTGTATTGCTAACTTCCAAAAAATACCCGCCGTGGTTGCCTAGTGGCTATGGTCTTGGGCTGCTAAGCACGAGGTCGTGGGATCGAATGCCGGCCACGGTGGTCCAAATGTAGGAAAGGTCAAGTGGTAAGAAAGAGCGAGGCGCCAGAGAGGAGGAGGCGGGCGTCGGTAATTAGGCTGCATTAGAGTTACTGCATAGGCCCATACAGTAACTTCAGGTTGCATTGACGTGACGACGCCGCCGTGGTGGACGGAAAGAGGAGCGGAGGAGGCGAGCATCGTCGACTACGTCATCGAGTCGTCGCATTGCGCCGGGCGCGTGTTGACTGCACCATCATCACTGCTCGATTGGTTGCGACGCAGGAGCCATTCCCGAACTTATCACCTTGACGAGCAGAGCATGAACCAACTGGCCCAAACAAAAGTTTTATCACCCTCTCCGATCGCTATGTAAGGCATCGGCGGCTTCGAGTGTATCAGTCGTCAAGATATGGCCCGTAAGAATGTTGTCGTGCCGATCAGCGAACATAGTGCACCTACATGGTGCAAGAAAATCTTTTGAGGTCGATACCCAACACATCTGAATCAGAAATAGAAAAAAAAATCTGCACTGTGCTTTGTCAATGAATCCATTCCAAAAGATAGAAAATTTTGTTGTTATTCGCGATGTCCACCATGGCTGAGCGACTGCAATGGCGGTTCTATACCTCTAGCAATCGTATTATGAAGCGTTATGTGCTTACCTGTAAATAGCGTCTCCCTCGGACACTTTCTTCTCTGCAGCGAATCGGTGAAGGACGAGGAGTGCCGTGCCCTACTACGCCGCGCCAGCATGTACCCGCCAGACACCGGTTCGGCCGTGCTGACGCCGGACGCTGACATCGTGGCCATCGTGGCGAAGAAAATAGAAGAGAAAACCAGCAGCGCCGCGTCGACACCTCGCCGGTGAGCGAACTATCAGAATTGATTGTACTAGAGGCCCGCGCCGATGAACTACGGGAACGCGCAAGTGCGCGTGCGCAGAAAATTTAGATTCGGACGTCTAATGGCTTAGAAATGTGCTTCGCGAGAGCTGCTTCACAGGCCGGTCGGTATCTGTTAAAAAGACATGTTTGCTGCTAGAAAGACACATGCGGAAAGGAAGGTACATCGTCGACTCTTGAGGCTATAGTGGCTTCGAGTTTACTGTGGTGTGATTCCAGACACTCGAATTCCGCCATGTTGTCGAACTCCGTGCCTGTTCGCGTTTTGAGCCGTTCAGAGCGGGCGCAGTGGACCAATGACAGCTCATATAATATGTCGAATTTGACGAAATGCCAAAAAGTGGCGAAATAGTATCCCAGCTAAGAATAGTCCTATCTATACGGGGCTGCATGGTGTCTACGTACGCAGCCAGTGCATGAACGTGCCCTAAACCTATAGCCCATCTGTATTGAAATGACACTTGTCGATATTAATAGTCACCAATTTCGCTCATTTTGGGGCGAACAGCAGCTAATTATGTTGACAAAACAAATAAGAACCCCGAAATAATGCACCCGCATACACGCACACACCCACACACGCAATCACACAAAAAGGACCCCCCCCCCCAGACACGAATTAGCCGAACAGCAAGTTTCTTCTAAGCTAATTCTCAGCTAGGACATGGGCCGATTATGCTATCTCGTTTATTTGTTTTGTTTTTTCTCGTTCGTTCGTTAGCTGATTTGTTAGCTTACCCGTTCGTTAGGTGGTTCGTGGTGATTTTTCGTTAGTTCCTTCATTAGTTATTTAGTTTATTGATTTGGTTGGTTTGTTGTTTACAACTCGTTCGTTCATAAATTAGTTCATCGGTTTGTTCCTTAATTATTTCATCAATTCGTTCTGTTCGTTCGTCACGCTGTGGTGACCGCCAAGCTACGCATCCACGTCGATT
This sequence comes from Dermacentor silvarum, assembly GCF_013339745.2. Taxonomy (NCBI): domain Eukaryota; kingdom Metazoa; phylum Arthropoda; class Arachnida; order Ixodida; family Ixodidae; genus Dermacentor; species Dermacentor silvarum. The sequence goes on along the minus strand of NC_051162.1, from coordinate 107,194,746 downwards.
TCTGGAGAGTTAAACCATGTGGGAACGACCACCGTGGTCCGGGACACCGTGCGACTGGTGGAGAGAGAATGGCATGAGGAACGCGTGAGCCGTGGCTGAGCGCTGCTGGCCAGGACTTGGGGCTGCTTCATATACTGGCTGACACTTTTCTGTTGAAGTGAACAGCTACAGAGGCAACGCGCGCACAAGAAAGAACGCTCCTGGAGAAGATCCCCACACTCTTTTTCGAGTTAGGTTAGGTTAGGTTAGGAAAATATCGAGCTGAGTTAGATCGATAGATTATTTAAGCGAAGCTTCTATTGGCTCACAAGTTTCGGTGACGTTGCAGTCACACAAAAACTCATATGTGGCGCGTACCCGCATCGGATATGCCGGTATGAGCCAGGGACAAGAAAGAAAGAAAGGAACAAACAGCAGGTGCGGGGAAAGCTGCGCCGGCGCCGGATCACGTGACGCGCGCCACCAATCAGGGTTGTTTGGTGTGTCGCGGGGAGGGAAAGGGAAGGAAAGGGGGTTGGCGCGCCCTCCGCTGAGCTTCCCTCGCCTCAGATCAGTTTCAGCGTCCGCCGAGGAGCAGGCTGCGTTTGAGCAACGGCGCCACGAACTCATTCGGGAAAGGGCTCGTCGTCGATGTGCCGATTCAAGGGTTAGGGCTTCCGAAGGCCAGGCGAAACGCCCTCCAGGAACCCGACAACGGTGGTGCACGCCTCGGCAACGCTAGCGCCAACTTCCCCGGTGCGACGGCCAGGCTTCAACGCGAGATTCTCAACCGGAACTTCGGAGCCAGCTGCAGTGTGTGTGACCGGTTGTGATTCGAGCACAACGTGGTACTCGTCAGTGCAATTAGTTTTGAGGAACGCCAAAGAAACCCACAAGCTTCGCTTACCCCCTTTACTCGACAGGGGAGGGGCTGCAGGTTTTTTTTTTTTTTTTCAAGAAGTCCGTCGTCCTTTTTTATGTGACAATATATGATTTTGTTGCGTAGAAAAGTAGAGAACTGCTACCGAGAGTCCCGCTGCCGCTCCTCAATTTGATTCGCCCGCGCCAAAACAGACGAGTTGACGTAATCTCCACGTGACCTCTATCTCTGCCACTGTCTGTGAATCGGCCAGTGCTGAGAGGTGCCATAGTCCAACACAGATGGCGCCATTCCGATTTTCCATTTTCATCATTTTCTTGCTTAGAAAAGCTATTTTGTGATTACGAATGACGAATTCATTACTACAGAAGCCTAATCCTTCAACCTAGATCGACTTAATATGTTTATTTAGTGTCCCTTTAAGCTGTAAAAGAGAAATATAGACATCAAATTTACAACAGTAAAATGAAACGAAATAGGCCACTGCAAAAGCACTAAATTTGATGTGGTTCTCTTCTGGGCTCTTTCGCACTCGGGCAAAATACGAAACCATCGCGCCTGGGAGCTGAACTGATCACCCCCCCCCCCCCCCCCCGTATCTGTTCCAATAAACCGAAAGCGCCGGACTACTTGGTGCAAGAATAGATGTGCACTGCAAATGCAGCTTTTCTTTCACTGCCACGGAACCTTATTCCGCGACTATAGAGTTCGGGGCAGCCTCACCTCCCCCTGCGCACACGCACGCATACACACGCCCACACGGTTGTTGCCCTGCGCCGCACGAACAGCAACATTGTGGCTAGGAAATGAAGCCGAAGAGTGCTCTGGCCAGCCCATGACCTGTGGGCCGGGATTTGGGGCCGCTGCTTCCACACAAGGTTAGATCGATGCCGAACTTTCAAGTTCATTGACAGAGTTGGATAGCATATTCAAGCAAAACTATATAGCCGTGGGTAGATTGTTAGATTGTGAATGTAATAAGCAATTGTCGAAGTCGAACGTCGCCCACCAAAGGCTTAAATGACATTTCTGTAAGTAAATTAAAGATCGGAGTGAGAACTCCGAAAGAAATGAGTGGGTACGTATATAGTAAAATATAGTATATAGTAAAGTGATGGAGCCGGAAGGAATACTGGGAGCAGCGTGCTGCAGAGATTATTGAGAGACTAAAGCAATAGCCGCTGCGCCATAAACAGCAAGGTATAGTGGAACGAAATTATAACACCATGGTCTCGTAGCATGGCGGCGCTCGGTAATTAATAAATTCTCCAGGTTTTGCCAACATTTTGAACAAGGTCATCCATTTCAACATAAACAACTGCTCAATTGCTTTCTGTCCTCAATACATAGAAGATCGACAAATGCTGGACGATACTCTTGCCCGTCTCTACAGCCAACCGTTGTCAGAGGACATTACATTGGACACTCGGCGTGACTGTAAATCTAGCTAGTTCTCATGCCATCCAGGCCTTACGTGTCTTGTTAAGAAGTACGGGGCTGGACACTAGGCTATGCATAGAAATGCCCGTTATGTGCTTTGCTCTTTCCCTCTTTCTCCCAGCGCAGAATATCTGGCTAGTGCCTGACGCCTCTCTTATCCTTTAACTTTTTCTCTATCTCGGCCTCCTATTCATGTCCCGTCTTCCAGGAGCCCCATGCTGTCCAGGGAATCCATTGGCCGTCGAGCCACGGCCACAGTTCTCGCCGCAATAGGTAAAAGACGCAGTCCCGCGTCGTCTAAGGCGTCCCGGGACTCGACTACGGGCCGACGACCCACGGCAACGGGGCTACTAAAGCGGAGCCCCGCGACGTCCCAGACGTCCCGAGACGCAGCTTCTTCAGCGAGGGCTAGCCCCGCGTCGTCCAGGAAGCCGAGTCCGACGCCGTCGAAGAAGAGCGCGGTCGCGACGTCGTCGTCACCCCGAGGACGAAGCAGCCCGACGTCGTCGTCCAAGCGTGGAAGTCCCGTGGAGTCCAGGCAGCCCAGCCCGGTGACCTCGCAGCTCCAGCTCGAGACGGTGCCGGAACAGCGCGTCAAAGCGCTTCATGCGGGGATGGCGCCGACGTCGCCACCATCGCCGATGCATCCTGCAATGCCGACGACTACTCGGCAAGCACGCGCTGCTACCCGTCAAGTCAGGATAACGCCTTCGATGCTTCGAGAGAAAGACGAGCTCGACGACGTTATCAAGGACATAATGAAGTCTGCGGAGACAGAAGTGTAAGAGTTCGAAGGCCGTTTCACTGACACACGCTAATAAGAACAAGCGGTCGAAATCCATGACGTCACAGCGAACTGATGCGATAGTGTCGTCACCCCACTTTCCTGTGTTTTCTGGCTCTTTGCGCGGTAAATGTGGCTTTTTCGGTATTGTAAAAGGACAGTTTGCTTATACAGCTCAATTTATGTACTTCTTTTTTTATTAAAAACAGACCCTAATAGGCTTCTCTCGTAAATTACGCCTCTGCTATAGCAAAACGTGCACTCACAACGGGAGAGGGGTCGTGGTAAGCCAGAGATGACGCAATAACGAAACGTGACAAGTGGCGACGCCATCGCGGGATTTCCGCACCAGCTCGCGAAGACGTCAAGAATTTGGACAGCGTCTGCTTTGGCCTAGTTAACTTTTTTTAAAGGTAGAAATTGACTACATTGTATTTTAAAAGATCCGAGTACTGAATTCAGCAAGTTTCAAGAAATTTTCCTGCGCCAAAAACAACCCGAATGCAGGGAAATATTTCGAAATCCGTGATGTCGTGACGACGCGCCGGCACTATAAAGGGACAGGCAACCGCTCAGAACATGAATTGAGATAACACCGCTGATGGAAAGATTGTCTATTGCACTGGTTAAAACGAGCCATGTTTTGTCTCATTAAACGTGCATTTATATTTTATTTCCTCACTAAAAAGCGCGAAAAATGACCTTTGACGCCCCGCGCGGCAAAAACATGAAGCTACATAAGAGGTCCACCACGTGACCTTCTATTAGTGTACGCGGTTGCTGGTCTTTTTACTAGTATTGAAATTCAGTACACTTTTTTTGTGTTAGCAAGATTTTCCTAACTTACAATGTGCTGATAGGCCTTCTTTTTCGATGAATTGGCTTGGCTCGTCTAGCGACATAATAGCGACGACAGGGACCAGCCAGCCATGGACGTAGGCGTGTAATGGGGGGAAAACGCGGTGCAAGTATAAGAAAGGTCTGTAAGACAATGCAAACTTATTGTAGCAGCTTTTTATTTTCGAAAGTGGTTAAAAAGGTCAGAATGCAAGTTGTTAACCTCATTTGCACTCACTCTTGTGAAAGCGGAACGACGGGCAGCTTTCATCACAATTTGCGAAGCGGGCTATCGGCATCGCTCACACTTCTCAGTGTTGCTGAAGGAGGGGCTTATACTTACCCGCCGTGGTTGCTCAGTGGCTATGGTGTTGGGCTGCTGAGCACGAGGTCGCGGGATGAAATCCCGGCAACGGCGGCCGCATTTCGATGGGGGGCGAAATGCGAAAACACCGGTGTACTTAGATTTAGGTGCACGTTAAAGAACCCCAGGTGGCCAAAATTTCCGGAGTCCCCCACTACGGCGTGCCTCATAATGAGATCGTGGTTTTGGCACGTAAAACCCCTTAATTTCAGGAGGGGCTCTTACTTTTTTAGAGGCTGCTCAGATGGGAAAATTCTGCTTACAATATATCCACGCGCTTTTTGAAGTAACCGCTGCAGGTGTATACACTACTGAGGGTGAGCTTTTCGTTGCGCCATCAAAAACTACGTCCTTAAAATCGGTTGTCAGTCCCTTTAAGGCTTCCGGAGCGAACTTCGAGACAAAAAATTGTAGCCTTAGCTTCCTCCCATCTTGTTCAGCAGTTGAATGAAACAGTAGCGCACCCAGGATCTCTGCCAGGCGGGGGGTCTACAGTTTGCCAATACCATCTAAACTGCACTAATTATGATTTCTTCACGGGAAATTGTAAAAAAATGCGCTTTTTGCGAGTGTGCAGACGATTGCGCGTTTTACATCTTAGTTGCAGCACTCAAATGCGTAAGGAAAGAAAAGGGGTTAAACAAAAGGGGGGGGGGGGGGGTTAAGTCGGCCTCAGAGGGGGGTTACAACCCCCGACTCCCCCCGGTCGGTGCGCCACTGGAATGAAACAAGAGTTATGAAGAAAATTTACTATAGTATCAGTATGCACAAATTTATAGCGCTCGTCTTTAGTGTCCCTCTAAAGGCCAACCGCAACAGAATTTCGGGTCAAGCAATAAGCCTGGATTCATATAGTGCAATGCAGAGCAGCCCCCGTGCGAAGCTGTATACGTTTGGAAAACGAGTGGATGGGTCGCAAAAGGCTCGCAAATGTAGACGTTTTTGACACACACACAAAAAAAAAAAAAAAAAACCGCTTCCATTACTGCTCACCGGAAGTGACGCATGACTCGGATCGTCCGATTCCTCGGCATGACCTCCGAGATTGGGGACCACCATCAGCTGACCGCAGCGCGCTTCAGAACTTGCGTCATATCCGCTAACCACCAGGTGCATGACTCGTCTGCTTAGGAGTTATTGAAAGGCTGCTGATGTGAACATTATATTACCATTTCTGCAGCCTTGCCAAGATTGCTTCCGTAGGATTTGCTACTCATGTATTACCTATTTACCCAAAATGTTATGCTGCAGACGAGGTCGCGGGTGCAATTCCTGGCCGCAGCGGCCGCATTCAGATGGGAGCGGAATGCAAGAAACGCTCATGTATCGTACGTTGGTGCATGTAGAGGATTAATCAGGATCCTTCCACTGCGTGGCATCTCTCGTAGCCATTTTGCAACTCGAGAACGGTAAACGCCACAAAATTTTACCCGTTAACTACCAATGTCGAGTTAACTCGTCATTACAAAAGTTGCGCTGCTTTCTAACTTTAACGCATAAATAAATTACCATACAATGCCTTTTACTATTTTTTCAACAAAAGCAGTAAAGAACTGTAGGCATTCCTGCTTTATTTTTCTAGGAATGAAATTGCCAAAAAAAATGCAGGTTCAAAAACCAATCCGCACTTTTCATGGCTGTTCACCGAACCAGATAAGGCGCAGACGGATATGTTTAGTTTAGTACCGAGAGAATCGCGTGCTTTTTACGTCACCCGCCGGCGATTGCACGAACACATAGAAACGAAATCAGTGAACAGGACTATATTCTGTCGAGCTCTTGTTTTACTGCTGTAACAATGACCAGAAGTGAACAGTTTGACAAAGGCGACCTCCATAGGACGTATTCTCGGACGATCACTTTCGGCCATATACTATCTCCAGGGTCCTTCAATACTGGATCCGGCTATCGTCTTTGCGTGACGTAGCGTGCTCAACCAGGCAATCAGCTCATTCGGTTTTACTCAACCAGCCAATCAGCGCACGCCTGGTGGCCGAGGCGATAGTATCGCCGAAAGTTATCACGTCAGAATAAGTCCCCATTAGAGTACACCTTCCTTTCCCCTCCGACATTCACACTGTTCAAAGGCCCTGCTAAGGTCCTCAGCATTGAGCACATGAAGAATTACGTACAATCACGTAAAGTGCAGTACGCTGAGTGCAGGCTATACAGGCAAATGAGTAATGAGTCCTAGTTAATTACATATAGGTTTCTTACCATGGATGCAAGTCGCTTATGCAAAGTAGCAACAAATATAATACCTCTATGAAATCTGAAAAAAGCTAGAGAACTTCTCTAAAACTTGCTTATTGGACGTACAATATAATGCTATATATCAAACGGGAAGGGCCAAAATGTTTGAGAACAAGTAATGCAATGAAGATATATATTTTTTTTTCGCAACTGGTATTACTATCAGTGCTTGGCATATGTAAATTTGTAATAGCTAACCATGCAGCTATTGACCAAGATTGCTCACCTTGTTATTCATTGCTTCAAAGCTATTAGAGAAAGAGAATAATTAACAAGAAAAGCCATATGCAGCCGCAGGCGGTATTTACATGCTACGTACACCCGTGAGCAAAAGTATACGGACCACAGGGTCGCCGAAAAAGCTGAATTGCTTCGTAATTAACAAGCATAAACTGCAATTGACGAGTATACTGAGAAGTTGGCAATGTCAAGTCTGGAGTGCAGTCCTCAATTTCAAGTTGCATTCATAGGCAGAGGAAAAAATCGGCTTTATCGCGCAACCCCTGGTCCGTATACTTTTGCTCACGGGTGTACACGATGGAGTTTTTAAGTCCTGAAGCTTTAGGGCCGACGTTAGCGCTGTCTTCCAGCCGAATGATTATTGATAACACCTGTGAATTTCACATAGGAACATTCTAGTTCATTAAAAGGCGCTCCCGGAAGCTGTTATCATTAATGCTGTTGCTCACTGCATTGTTGATCACTGTTGTTCACTGCCAACAGCCAACTGTCCTGCGCGTGCATCAGCGCAACAATGTGATCGCGGAAATATCTCGTGCTGAAAAGCAGCTAGAGCCATGTGTAATTAAGCGAGCCCTTTACCACCCCAAAAAGATTACAGCTGGTCTTCGTGTATCATCTTCGTACATTGTCTTCATCGCTGGTCTTCGTGTGTGAACTCAAACTGCACGCGTTTGAGGTATACCTCTATCACTTTAATATTCACTACTCGGTCGTTCTCACTCGTTTTTGTTTTCCGTTTGTCTTTGGCATTGTGCGAAAAATTGTCACGCGATCCCAATAAACTAACGTATTCCAACTCGCCCGCATCTCCATAGACCTGGAGTAATGACGCTAAGCAGTCCAAGTGTATTGTGTGGATTCACTTGTGTGGTTTCACCTGTAAAGTTCTGCAAAGGACCATTGATGTGCGGTGGACTTAGTTAGGGTGCTTATGAAATAAATATAAATCTGCTAGTGGTGGTGATAGCAACAATAGCAATGATGATAATTAAAAAATATCAAGAGCTTTGATATGTCCCGTATGCAATTCGCTAACTTCATTCGTTTTTCGTATTCTTCGAGTGGAAATGCTCAGTCCACGGTATCGTTGGCGAAAAACAAAATATGTCCTAGCTATTCCCACAGAAATAATATGGGAACAATTAAAGTACAGAATGGCGAGAATTCATACATACGCGAGCTTCATTAGCGATGATTCAAAATGAATCGTGAGTACATGGTGTAACATGCCGCCTGTCGACTCGCGTGGCGGCTTATGATCTCAAACTTCTTTTTTTTTTCTAGGAGAGAAGAGAGCCCTGCGCAGCCACTTTTCACCGATGCCCTCGTAGCTACCATTCTGGCATCCGAAACGAGGTACGCGTCATCGACATTTCATCGACCACACTACCCGACCTGCCACCTTTAACATTTGATGTTGCCCAACTTATCTTTGCCGACTTTTGTACAAACATTGCTGCAGCAACCCTGAAAAGCACCAAGTAGGACCGTCTCATTGTCGCAGCGTAGCGTTCTAATATCGCTAGTTTCCAACAAAAAGAAGCGAGTTTCTGCCAACGAAACGGTTACCTTGCGAAACACTTTCTTCACGGTTTAGTGTGGATAAAACCAAACGTTACAATTACAGAGGGGAGGGTATTACAGACCAAAATTGGTCTGTAAGATGCTTTTTTCCCTTTAAGGTCTTCCTTGAATTCAACAAGTACTGTTCCTGGGCACTGTTTGTTGATAGTGTTGAATATATTGGAGCGTGTTGTCGCCGCCTCGACTGCAGAATACGCTGCGCTTCAAAAACGCTCGCTCCTCTATGATTATCTCGACGAAAAGTTGCTTGATAAAGACATCATCGCTCGAGTGAACTTGACCAGACCTCGAGCGTACTTGCCTATAAAATTTTCGCTCAGGAATTCCCGTTCAGAGTCAGTGAAACGAAACGGCCATTCCTGTCGAGAGACGGCGCTTCCGTCCACCCTGTCCTATATAGAGCTACTGTATAGGCTTCCATAGCGCATGCAGGAACACACTACCCTGTCGGATGCCTCAGGCTTTGTTGGTAATAGAAGCAGCAGCTGAGAACAGTAAAACACGGGTGGAGTACTGGTGACATAAAGACACGGAAAACAGAATGAAAAGGCGTTATTTTTACTGTGAAATAAATTTATTTCACGTTCGATTGTAAACACCAAACACACATCTTAAGGGCAGACAATAAAAGCAGAATAAATGTGAAATTAACTAGCTTGGTGACATAATCCACCACCCCGTATCAAAAGGGTTCCTCGTGATATTCATCCCTTTGAGCCGACATGGAGTGTCGGATGGAAAGAACGTTGTAGGACACGGGGTTTAACATGATATTTCCTGACATGTAAAAGCATGGAAGCTGTTTGGTTAGCCAAGCTTGCAGCGTTCATTGCGCTTGAAATGATGTTCTTAAAGGTGTTCCAGGTTTTCCAACTGTACTTAAGAAGCCGAAATTAACAACTTAGAATTTACATGCTCTGTCTAAAACTGCGTTATCATGATGTGGTGGCTATGCAATGTATAAACATTTAGTTGGTCTACGTATTACTTAACAGTGTTATTTATTCTGCCTTATTTGTACTAGTTGGCTTTTGTTTTAAGATATCATTAATAATGTTTGCTATGCAAGACCACATGCGCACTTATGTAAAGTTGCTTTCTGCTCCCTGCTCTTTTGTTGTTGTTATATCCAGGGGATGGAGCCAGTCAAACTTCCGTAACACAGCTTTTTTTTTGTTCATCACACCCGACCACTTATATACATTGTTAAATAAACTCAAACTGAAAATCACACAGGGTGTGTCCGTCAAGAGCCTTTGGCCTCCAATATCGGGAACGTAGAAGCGTATTCCCAGCCATTTCTTTAGGCATTGTGGTGGTTTCAGGCGAAATGCTCTCATCATTTGCCACTCTGTCAGCTACTGATTTATTCTTCGTTGCAGAACGAACGCTGACAGATTTTGAGAACAATAGTGTATCACTCCAGCTAGATTTTACACCTGCCATCGGCGGTCCGTTGATCGGTACCTCATTCATATAGCAACGAGCCCTAGCAAAGAAGTTGATGCCTATAACGTCATGGTAGGGAGCAGTCCTTTCTATTGCAAAGTAAGCAGTGCCAAAAAGTTGAAAGTATGAGGATCGCCAATGCTCGCGTGCCACAGTTACCCGTGCTGTCAGCTGCGTATTGGCATTACGTCTCCGAAATTCGGAACTTTGCGTTGCTACAGAAGACGCTATACGATGTCAGCTTATACGTATATATCTTTACTTAATGATACATTTGATTCTCTCTTGGCACCACATCATTCATTCATTCATTCATTCATTCATTCATTTATTTATATATTTATTTATTTGTGCAGGTCGGCGGAAAGCGAGAATTTTTACACCTCACTTCGCAGAAGCGCCCGCAAAGATCCGTAAGAAACTTTCATTGACAACTCGCACATAGAAATTAGGAGGTGCAATTGCGATACAAAGGTAGACCTTCAAGAATGAGAGTATTCGGGAAGGTCAGTGGGGTTGGGGGAGGGGGGTGAGGGCTCGAATTTCGTTCGTTACAATCATATGCGAATAAAACAGACAGTGCGGCCAGAGAAAGCATCGGGGAAATAAAGAGGAAGCTTTAGCTCGGGGGTTCCTACCAACATACATGGGAAAAAAAGAAACAGTTTTTCTGGGCAACCGCTGCACCAAATTTGACGATGTTTGTTGCATTTAAAAGGTAAAGTACTAATCTAGTGACTCTATAAGTGCAATTGTGATTTATGCTGTTAATTTTTTAATACGAATTGCTGAAAATAGCAAGATTTAAAAAATGGTTATATCACATATACAACTCTGTAACTTAGCAATGAAAAACGAAATCAGTTAGGCAAACTGCATCTAATAATGCATCTAAAGCAGACAAAATTGACGTAATATGCACGGCTCTAAAATCTATTATTATTATCTGAGTAGGACTTTTGCAAAACACTTGGAAACATATTAACAAATTCACGTAAGCTGTAAATTCATATATCAAACTGGTCTACTTTATATTCACTAACGGATGCACTTCGTCGAACAGCGATGACTGTTTTTTGAAGTAAAGCTAGGCATTTGTAATCTTTGTATTCTATTTTTTTATGTGTGCGTGTGTGTGTGCGCGTTAAACAGCAATTTTCAGCAATTCGTTAAAAACAACAGCCTAAATAACATTTTGCTTCCTACAGTTTCTCTCTTAAGTATAACAAATTTCATTCCCATCGGTCCGGAGGTCATCTCATAAAAGCGTTCCTACGTTTTAGATAGGTTTGAATAGCAGCTTAGTTGTTAGTAATGTTTAATTGAAATGTACAAATAACAAGAAAAAATGGAAATGAAAACGGACCATTAACGTCGCCGTGCCACAGGTGGAAGCCGAACTCACCACTTACGCGTTGGGTTCTTTACCAGTTCAGCTACCACTTGGTGGCCATTTTGTCTTTCGCTTTCCTACGTATTTCTATCTATATACTAACAAGATTAGCCCTGGAAGTGCTAGGCAGCGCCATTCACAGCCACGGCGGCGGATTTGCAACATCGTTTATACCGCCGGCGTCACTTAGTACGTGAGCTTATGAGCAGGCAAGTGGGTCAAAACCCAGAGTTGTAAGTTCTAACTTAAGATTTTAAGAGAGAGTAGGGCGCGTTCACATGAAAGAAGGTTGCCCTTGCACTTTCGTGAACTTTTTTTTCTGCTTAGAGAGTTTTAACCTGACTGTATAGCTATTGCTGTTTAAGGTATGTGGGAGAACGGTCACCACTGACGTGGACGGCAATATAGCAGCATTCATAGCGACATCTGGGGCGTTCGGTTTGTTCTACCACAAAAAGTTGGAAAACTTTTTTTTTCAAGCTGTTATCATCGAAGGAACGTTTTGCAAAGCCGCTATACATTGAGGATAAGTGCTGTTACCAACACTCTTACACCGGTAAATGAGATTGATTGCTGCTACTCACGTACATCTCCAGTATTCAGTAAATGGTAATACCAGGGTCCCTCAATACTTTTTCCTTAAGTTATATGCAATTCAACAATGACGTCTTTGGTCCGGAGGCTGGATCATATACATCCTCCCTGTTACAGAGCCAAGTTCATCGTGAGGACATGCTGTTCCCTCTTCCTCCTGGCCTTGGCTGTGGTGTTCGTCGTCATGACTCTCATATACGGAAGTGAGATGCTGCTGCTCGCTTTCTTTCACTCTGTGCCTGTACGTTACTGTTAGTGCGTGCACGAGCGTTTCACAATCGTTGTTTGACGAAAGAGGCCGCTGATACTGTCACGTAGTAGTGACGCTGAAGTAAACATGCAGTCGTAAAACTGTGCATGACGAAACTGGTTGTTTATTGGGCGAACCTGTGCCCACAAAAGCAAGCTACACTCAAAGCACAACGATAGCGGCGAACACAGTCGGCGATCGTCGAAAATCTGATCAGCGGCGCGACGCGTCGGCTTTTATACCTGAGTCATCGAAGGTTCCAGATTAATCCCTGATGCCCGCGTGTCTTCCAGAAAGTTCTAGACAATTCGTGTCTGTCACACAATCAGATAACATAAGCGTCGGTGAAAACAGGCAACGAAAAGAAGCATCGATAACGTTTAACATTTGTTAGCCGGTGGAAAGCGGCCACCAGTGAAAGATAAACATGTATACGTGTCAATACGGTAACAAAAGAAGAAAAAAAAATATCTCTGGAAATGAATCAAACGATTCCGGAGAAGAGGCGACATGTACGTTTTACTTAAGCACCGGTGATGGCATATCTTCCCCCACTTCTATATGATGCTTGGCTGTTGGCGTCCGACGCTGGAGTCATGCGCGCCTCCGAATCAGTCTCCCGAATGTGAAACGTGTCAACTGAGAGAGACAAAAAAAGAAAGGAAAGAAAACTCAGGCGATCAAATTCTGAGCTTCCCACTATACGGTGTGATCAAACATTGTGAGTTTGGTATTCGCAACACAAGAATTTCATAGACCATTCTGACTCGGTCTGGACACTTGGAAAACCCTCGAAAATTATTTGCTGAAATTCTAAATTCCGTGATTAACCACGCTCCAAGTAACCACAGATGCTGCATTCGGTAGTCCTTGCTGGTCTTTGGAGCTTCGCTCCGAAAAGCTGCTTGATGGCATATGTCTGCTGAAGAAGCATGCTATAGTTATTATTCTCTCCTTCTCGCGGACAACACAGATCGCGCACTCATGAACCGGAGCGCCGGCGGGGTGCCACAGAAGCTACAGGCGCACAACAAGAACGGCACGCAGGTCGAAGGCAACCTTCGAAGCGACGGCGTCGACCTCGTCTCGCACGCTTCTCTGCAGGATCTCTCCAGCGCCGGCAAGCTAACACTCTCCTGTTCTTGTCTGTGGTTTGCCCAAAGTAACTGTGTGCCATAAGTTAAGATTAGACTTCTCCCTCGGGCTATATTAGTGCTGAGTTTTAACTAAACGTAACAAGCCGACGCTCTGCCGTGGTAGTGTACCTCGTGCACTGCGTGGAGGTACACTACCACGCAGTGCACATATTAACGTGATCTCGGAGGCCATAATATAATCAGGCACCCGCATTGGAATGCGGTATCGGTGTTGCAAGCTGCACTATGCAACACGCCATGATGTCATCGCTGGCACGGCGGCGGAGAAGCGTTGTCGGAGCTAGGAGAAGCAAGGCGCAGCTGTGGCAGGTGGTTGCTAGGCAACGCAGGTGACGTCATCGTTCAGCGAGGTTTTTTGTTAACGCGTTACAGACTGACGGTCGGCTTGAACAGCTCCGCTGTCAAAAGAGAAAGTTCGCATTCAAGAACCGCGGTCATTCCGTATTTGCACCGAGTGTCTCATACTATATAAAAAGGTAGCACATAAGGCAGGCATTAGGTTTTTTTCCCTACAAAAAACAAAAACAGACAAGGCGCCCCGGACGTGTGATAAGAAACACACAAAAAAGCCAGTTGATTGCTGCCGCAACGAAGTGTACGAGATCCCCCTCTCGTGCGGTCGATGCTACATCAGCCGAGCTTGCCGTTGTATAAATGATCGCCTCAGAGATCATTCCAGTTTAATGAAGGGATGCGTTGGCAGCCACCTATAGCCGTACATAGCTCACGTTGTGGTTGTCGTGCATTGTTTGACAAATGCAAAATTCTAAGGTGCTATGGTGACCAGCGTGCACGTGAGATATACAAGGCCTCTTGCATCGTTGCATCGACAAGGCGCCTGAGTGTGCCTGAGTGTGCCGTCAATTTTGCTCCTCACGAAGGAACTCGCGTATCTTGCACGTGGATGGCGGCGACCATTTAGTTGTGCTGTTTTTACATTCTTCATCGTGACTATCTTCCTGACAATGTATTCCTGCTATGATACGTTCTCCCCTCACTCCTTCCTACTCAAGCCCCTGTATATATTGCTGTGTGCACAATAAAATCTTGGTTGAAAGTCAGCGCTTCGTCTGTCTCAGTCACGTCCCGTTGTTCAGTGCTGTTACTCGTTTTCTTCGGACATGTACCAACTAGCCCAAGTTAGCACGTTATTGAGGCAATACTGCAGGCGTCTGCAACGTGCGGCAAGTTTCAAGCTAGGAGAACTATAACGATGCGTGCCCACTAATTCCAGGTCATGAACAGCTTGAGCGTTACCAGTGTGACATATAGCACTCTTGACCAGAGTGTAGCGAGCACAGAGTTTTCAAGGTAGGAAATGCAAGCAATAGAGATGACGGTTATTGTTTGAGCACAAGATGTGCCTCAAAAGTTGCAAACTCTTTTTGGTGTGTATCATTCATTTGAGTGCAGAAGAAAGCTTCAAAGGGAGTCATTTTTTATCTTCTTCTGATCACTCTCTCTTTAGCATTCTGATAATCATACACGTAGCAGTTTTCCCTCGCGTGAAACGAGCCCTTAGGCCAAAGGAGTTTTCCGCGTACGGAGGAGTCACAAATGACCTGACACATCTTTTTCCTGTAAGAAGAACCGTGCAACATAACAGCCAAGCTAGAAATCTTGATAACGTTCTCAGACCTCGTTATCTCCTGTTTCCTATTTTGCAGGTGTCCACGGAACCACGAATGTGACCGCCGAGGCACCGTATTACAATGACGAAATACTGGACATATCGTGAACGGTCGCCCACTGCACAACCTTTAGTCGCGTACATGCAAGCGTAAGATGCATACAGTTACAACAGTATCCCCTGCTCTTTCATGTGTGAAGGTGATAAGGATAAAGCATCATGCTCAAATGGATCTTCTGCATCCCCGTTCTGGTTACAGTCGGGAATATTCATTATCTCCACATATGAATAACTACAAAGTGTGTGCATGGAAGTCACCGCGGTGACTGCCACCATAAGGGACACAATTTATTTCCTGCGTGTAGATCGAAAGATTGCAAAGAATAAAAAAGAAGTTTTTTCTGTTTATAATTTATATTGAGCGATGCCGCTATATTTAGCGAGGTTTTGGACTGTTTAGTAATCTGCTACAACTTAAGTCTGCAGTGAAGCCCCGCCCACGCCCTCACAACCACCAGCCACTATTCCTCCGCGACGCTGCAAATAGTTCGTACTTCAAACTTTCCCTCTCACCTAAATAAGGCGGTAACCAAAAAATAAAATTATAAGCGCGTAATTTTATACGTTTTCACTCGTCTATTATACTGGAATGTACAAGTACAACGCCATATTGAAAAGGTCGCACGACGACGATGTAGTTTGCTTCTGTTATTGGCTGGCGGAGTAACACAACCCCGCACGGTCCGTGTGCCTTTGTTGCCAACTGCTGTTTTTTTAAAAAGTTGTATCCTACTATAGCGAGAAATTTTTATTCAGCGAACAGCGATCTTCTTTCACGACGTTACAGAATAATTGGCTACATTTCAGTAAATCTGAAGTTAAGAAACTTGCTTCGAATACGACTGTCTAGAACGAGCTTTGTTGTTCAAAAAGTTCATAAAACGTGGCCGAGATTGGCAATACGGAGCGTGGCATAGTTTCCTACAATAACCACTAGAGGGAACTCTGCCGCTTCAATTGTTCACACCATACCCACTATAAGAATGGCGAGTAGTGCATGGATTTGCCTGATCTTCGTGCTTGGGGATTCAGACGTTCTTGTGGCTTCGTTTAGTATGCTTTATCCGGGCCTAAATTTGCCTAAATTTCAATGAAATTTATACTTAAATTTGATGCGAAGTGTAATAAGATTCTGCGAGCACGCATAATCGCTGCTAATTGCAATGGTTCTCTTGTCCATGGGTCCGTGGCCTAATGGTTTCAATATCAGGCTTCTGTGCTAGATGACCTGTGTTCGGATCCTGCCATCGGACAATTTTGACAATGTTTAATTGTTCATAACGTGCACTACTTTATTACTTTCCACACGAAAAGTAGAAAGTTACCTATGAAGAAAAAAGGAGCCCGGGCATGGAGACACGATCTCTCCAATGCATGCTATTCACTGCATGCTCAATAGAAGTATTCAATGTATTAGATTGGGAAGGTGCTTAGGAGTGAGGAACAACGGCAAATATCTCCTGATCCTTCGGTGTGCAGATGACATTTTCCTGTTCAGTACGTAATACTGGGGACGAATTGCAACAAGTAATTGGGGACCTTAACCGAGAAATAAGAGTGGGGTTGAAGATTAATATGCAGAAGACAAAGATAATATTCAATAGCCTGGCAAGGCAACATGAATTCAGGATCGCCAGTCAGCCTCTAGAGTCTGTACAGGAGTACGCCTATCAAGGTTAATTAGTCACAGGGGACCATAATCATGTGAAGAAAATTTACAGAATAAAATTGGGCTGGAGTGCATACGGCAGGCATTACCAAATCCTCACTGGGAGTTTACCACTGTCGTTAAAAAAAGTGTACAATCATTGCAGTGTACTGGTGCTAATTATTAACACATGGGGCAGAAACCTGAAGGCTAACAAAGAAGGTTGAGAACAAGGACTGCGCAAGGAGCGATGGAACGAAAAATGTTAGGAGACAGGAAGAGATCGGTGTGCATCAGAGAGCAAACGGGGTTAGCCGATATTCTAGTTGAGATTAAGAGAAAACAATGGTGCTGCATGGGCAGGCCATGTAATGCGTAAGGTAGATAACTGGTAGACAGGATGGGTACCAAGGGGAGGGAAGTGCAGTCGAGGATGGCAGAAAATTAGGTGGGGTGATGAAATTGGGGGAAATTTACAGGTGTAGTTGCAATCAACTAGTGCCGGACAGGGGTAATTGGAGATGGCTGGGAAAGGCCTTCGTCTTGCAGTGGACATAAAAATAGGATGATGATGATAACTGCAACGCGGATAGAGGATATTCTACTTGACATTAAGAGAAAAAAAAGTCGCAGTTTCGCCCGAGAGGCGAAGCATCGATTCGATAGCAAATGTGTGGACAGCTATACGAAGTAAGGATAGTAGTTTTATTGGCTGTTTAAACTTCTAAACACAGGCATACTAACTAAATTAACAAGCGTGGTGTCACGCGTGCACTAACAAACACGAACACATGTCACTCAATGACCGCGTAAAGTCGCTGTCAGAACGCTGGAGTGAGGATGCGCGGCAGCGGGCGAATTCACCTTCATGCTGCTTCTCGCATCAATGCGAACTAAGCCGCGAAAACATAGTGCATGGCAGACTTTGTCCCCGTCCCAGACGGCGCTCAAGATAGCGCAGCCGCGCCCTTACGCAACAGCCGCCGGAATAGAACATGCCTCCCCCCCCCCCCCCACTTTCCCTCCGGAGCCCTGCGTGGCGGAAGACTGCGCACTTCGTCCCCGCTTTCCTACCTTGGGTGCGCGAGATTGAGCCGCTATCGCCGGCTCACCCTCGCACGCTTTTACTCGTACATACAGCATACGGCAACCTCCCAGTTTCAATGTCGCATGCTCCGATAGCCCAATATTTTGTGCCACAGTTCCGCAGGTAATCGCTTTTCCAGAGCCAAAAGTTTATATGGCTTGTATGGAGCGCTCGCTTCAATTTCCCAATTGCGATGAGTGCGCTGAAAGAAAAAGGCTTAAATGCTAATTATTGATTTGTTAATTAGTGAGTAATTACCACGTATCACCTGTCATCCCATGGTCGTCACCACTAAATGGATGTTTCCAAAGGAACTGCCCTTTTACTTCAAGACTGTTATATTTTAATATTAGTCTTCATAGAAACGTGTAATGCACATATTTTTGCACCGTGCCAGGTCACAGCGCATGACATTTGAGACAATAAAATCAAACGTGTGCGAACGCTTCTGGAGCAATGTGCAAATACTTTTTCTCTGCAGTTAAGAGATTTAGTTGCCCACAGGGAGATGCCCTAGCCCTTCTGATTATTCAATGTTCTTTTTCTGAATGCTTTTTGATCTCATTATGTATCAAAGGCAAGCCACAGTGCAGGTGAAGTCGCCCCTGGCGTTCGCAACCTAAGGGCCCTACTTGCAACGCAGCAGCTACGCCCACATGATCCCTCATGCCATGTCACGCCAACTGCAGCAAGTCTTTCCAGTGGCGGCACTTGCCCCCAGTAGCCATCTGTGCTGGCTCTACAAGAGTGCCAGTAGCTGCCTCTCTTATCTACGGAATTACACTACGAAGTAAACGGTACTTCGATACCTTCACTGCGTTAAATATATCAAAGTGGATCTTCTTTTGCCTTCCTCCTTGGTGCTCAGCGTGTTCGTTCAGTTGGTTTCGCAACGAACAAATTGGACCAATCCTGGGGGCAGTGTAATAGTAAACTGGGCGAGCACCATGAATGGCGTAATCAAAAACAGGAGACTGTAATCCACATGGGCGGGAGAGCATGGGAAAGCCACGTGTATAAAAAAAAATCGCAGTTTCGCCCAAAAGGTGAAGCATCGATTACAATAGCAAACTATCAGAGAGCAATACGAAGTAAGGATAGTAGTACTTTTATCAGCCATATCAACTTGTAAACATTCACTTGCTAACTAAATTAACAAGCTAGTGTTAGCGCACACAGCAAACATCAACGCATCACACTCGATGACCGCGGACACTCGCAGTCAAAACGCTGGCATGAGCGAGCAAGTGAACTTCGCGCTGTTGTCTATTGCTTCAACGCAAACTGAGCGCCACGAACACACAGCACGCACAAAGCTACGAGCCGCCGATGCACCTAGACTGCGCCCCCCCAACACAGATCGCTCTCAAGATATGGCCGCGCGCAGCCGCCACATACAGTTGCAGCCGGAGCTGAATGCCGCCCCTACCACCCCTCCCCTAGGTGCCTTGCGCACAGCAGACGATAGCGCACATCCTGCCTGCTTTCCTCCCTATCGCGCGGGCGAGATAATGAGTGGTGATCGTTAGCTCCTCTTGCATGCTTCCACTCATACATACAGCGTAGGGCGTGCGGCGACAGTTATTGCCCTTGTGCTTCATACGAAACCTCACGGCGACGACTACAGAAATTCGCCTAGAGTGTCCGTATAACTGCTATCAATATAAAACCTACATCGTCCAAGTGTGTGGCATTTGCATTCTTTAAATAATAAATTAGGTCCAAACACATTCTTTCAGTAATAGAGATTTTACGAGCCAAAACCGTAATCTGATCAAGAAGCATGCTGTTGTGAGGGACTCGGGATTAATTTTCACTTGAGGCGTTTTAACGTGCACACAACAAAGTTTCTGCACTTCAACCCAATGAAATGCTGCCGTCGTGGCCGGGAACCAAACCCACCACCTTGTGCTTTGCAGTGCAATGCCAGAGACTAAGCCACCATGACGGGTGAAACACATTCCCAAAATGTCTTGCCGGGCAGTTTGCCATGGTGCAAAACACAGTTACGATGTGTTACCACAAAGCTAGATGACAACTTAGGCCGTGGAAGAATGTCAACAGTTCCTTGTGCGTACAAGTTGGAAATAAAACTCCATGCAGAAGTCTCTCTGCATACAGCATTTAACTGAAATGGTTCAACAAAGCTTAACTTAATGTCCATTTTTTTTGTTCGGCAAAACGCTCTACTGGTTTTGAGTTTACGAGGCTTTTTCACAGCCGAGCCAGCTGAATGAACACTTCCACTGTGTCCGTAAAGTACCATCACACTTCCGTAACTAAACTGACCTTCTGGGCTTAATTTGTGTTTTCTGTCCTAGGTGTACGAGTTTGTAAACAGTGTACTGAAAATATGAACACGATACAATATACAACCAATATACATAAAACCAATTTCCACTTTAGGAAGTGCTTAAAAATATCCACCACAAGAAAAAAGATAAAAGCAAGTTATAGCATTGAGTTTTAGTTAAATGAAAACTCAACCTCATTAAAGAACAACACAGTATGTATGAAGCAGTTCATTTTTATTACAAGAGATGACAGCTGTGAAACAAAAAAAAAAACGACTGAAACAAAGAAAAGGGGTCACAAAAACAACAGCCTTCGGCTCGTCTTTAAGTTACGCATGGTGCAAAAAAAAAAAAAAAAAAAGCGAACGCAGCATGGTTTGCTCAGTGGCTCCTGTCAGGGTTACGTTGGCGAGGCGCTGCCTTGATGATGTTGTCAACCCGCAGGATCATCTCGGCCGCTTCAGATGCACTGAGCAGGACCTGTCGCTTCACAACGTAGGCCTCCGTCACACCAAGCTTGGCCATGTCGTCCACCTTGGCCTCTGTCATGTCTGCAATGTCGGCAGCAAGCATTGTAGCAAGGCCGCTAGTACTAGCACTATAAAACGCAATGTCGTAGTCGTAAATTAAATTGAAGGGTGTATAGAAGATGTCCTGGGAAAAGTTCAAAGTGTTTCAAGGAGGCCCCGACAAAGCATTTTTGAAGTAATGAAGCACCGTTGGTTACAGCAAGAAAACAGTGTCTTCATCAATGAGCACAAGCATTTTTATTCACCACAAAAAATGCCATAAGAGTGGGGGGGGGGTTATATGACAATTGCTTAGCAATGGTGGGGTTTCCTACCACTAAAGCTGTGATGAAAGCACAATTGACTTGACTTTTGGCTTCCATCTACCTTGCAGCTATAGATGTACCGTGTGTCCTAGCTAATGTTAGCCAATGTGTTCAACGAAAAAATTTAAGAACATGGTGCACAGCAAAATTATAAAACCTATTATAAAACTTATGGTGTTCGGTCTTCAAACCTCTCGACGACTGAACAATGCATCGGTCTTAAAATCGTATCTTGCATTGTATTTCTTAAATTTTCTTTTTCGTTGAACAGCTTGGCGAATTAACTGGTATGCCCTAAATGTCCAAACAACATCCTTAAGACACAAATTCCAATCTTTAGGAACTCTGCCACATGCTTATAGCACATAAACGGACAGCATTTAGCAAGTACAAGGAGTGGAAACACTTGTAGAATATCTTTGACATTTAGGCTTCGTGACTCGTCCAACTATTGGTCAACAAAACCCAAAACTGGTTCATTGAAACAAGAAATGTAGTAAAATTCCAATCTTTTTTTGTAGGTTCACAACATCTCTGGGGTAAAAGCACAACCTGGCAAACCCTGATGAGGCACACACCGCAGTGGGGGATTGCAGATTATTTTGGACATCTGCCATATATAAATACCCCAAAAGAAAAATATATCTTGCGGACACTTATTCAGTACTAGGGGGGCAATACCAGGCAGAACACTGCAAGTGGGCTTCACCCAAAGCAACCAATGGCTTGGCTTGGAACTTGTACAGACAGCTCTCATCACATGTTAACCATTGGTGCACATTGCATTTGCTTTACATTACCTGCGTGGCATCACTGCGGCCGGAGATCTTGCTTCGGTCTGTCTCCTCCAACCGTGCTTTAAAAAAAAAAAAGCGAGTCGCGTGCCCTACTTCCTCCTCCTGTGTTCACGTTCTATTGCTGAGGACACTTAGCCAGAAGCTCCGTACTCCCTACCGAAACTCGGCAAGAAATTTTTTTTTCTGGTGTGTTGTTTGTCGACAACATTTGTCCATAAAGCGTGAAGAACATGCACCTAAACCTAAGCACACGAGCGTTTTTGGATTTTAGTCTCGTCGAAATGCAGCCACCGAGGCCAGGATCGAACATGCGACCTTGAGCTTATCAGCGCAACGCCCATAGCCACTGGACGTGTAGTTTTCAAAGACTCGGAGCTTCATTCTTTCCCTCAACAAGCTCAGGCACCCTGAGTACAAGATTGAGTGCCTATACATTAAAGCCTTATTATAGTGAAGTTGAAGGGGGAGCCAGAATGACTTTGTTACATCCATCACTTCATTACATCTGTTATTGCATGCACTGCACTACAAAAATCTCGGTGGGGATTTCAGGGGGAATTACACTTCACTATATCCATTATTTCATTCTAACAAGGTTTGACTGCATTTCTGTAACTCCCTTATACGAAAAGAAAAGCGTCTTACTGATGCCTGCAGTCTTCTTGCCCTCCGAGTGAGCTGCCCGCAGCTCCGAGACTAGCTGGGCACTGTCAAAGCCAGCATTGTCCGCGATGATCGTAGGAATCTGAAAGTAAGCAACCAAGATAAGCACAACGGCGCGCCATGGGCTACACCACAGGTCAGCAACACGAAAGGGACAGGTGGCAAATAAAGCAGTATTGATATGCAATAAAGCCACGTTTTTGGAAGAACTGAAGCCCAACCAAAAGTGACTCAAAACATACCAAAGCAACATTGGGGCTACGAGAGACGCCATAGTGGGAAACTTCATACTAATTTTGACCACCTGGGGTTTAATGTACGTCTAAAAGTAATCGAGCATTTATTTTTTGCATTCTGTATCCACCGGAATCGAACTCGTGACCTCAGCAGAATCTCGTTGACATGATCCCGTTACGTACGATTTCGCGGCACCAAAGTTCACGATTGCAAACACAAAAAATGACCAAACTGAGGTACACTTACTTTTTACGGGTTCATACGTTCCCAGAAAACATGATCTTTCGTCACCAATGTTCAATACATCAGCAAATTCCGATCATGCGATACGCTTTCCGGCTGCAATCGAGAACAGTAGCCGCCCGCCGGATCAGCTTCCTCAAGATACTTACCAGCCCGTCTTACATGAAAATGCCGGTGCACACAGTTTTTTATTCTGGTACTGGGAAATCTCCGGGGTCGTCACATGCCGCATTCACAGCTATCGCCACCAACCCTATTGCGATAAGCATCTCCACCTATCTTATCTTACAGCGCGCAGGGCGTAGTGACATTGGTAGCACACCACACGCTACCAACAGCACTAACCGAAATGCGCGGCCGGTCCCTGCTACAGGCGGTGTGATCTGAGCGTCGCCTTTAGCTCCAGCAGCCTCTGGCATCGCCCACAAGCTCGATTTCGTTTCGTTTTTCTCCATTGCCATCCTAAAACACTATGGAATAGGAAAACAACGAAATGCGTATCAGGCCGCTGGAGCCTCACCAGTTCAACGCACGTCGGTGCCTTGCGCCGCAACAACTCGTGCAATGCTTTGCCTTACGTAGACGTCAACTACAGTTGAGCCTGTCAAATTTTTTTGCTACTTCGGGTCGTACGTGCTTCCAGTCAGTGCGTTTTTTTTTTCTCAAAAATATATGAACGAGGTTGCAGCCCATAGCCACCATGATAAGTTTTGCATGTACAGGTCCTGGTGTCGTTGCTGAATTGATTATTTAAATAAATTAATAATAATATTAATCATAGTAATAATAAAAAGGTTTCCACTCATCGAGTTTCGCTCTGCAGCATTTTGGAAGTGATGATTCGCGCAGCCAATACATAAAGAAGCAAACCGGTGCCGTTAAAAGACGACAGTACCTTTCTCAGCGCCCTGGCGAATGCCTCGATGGCGAGCGCCTCCTTGCCAGCAGTGGACTCGGCCAGCTTGCACACTGCCGCCGACATGAGCATCTCCGAGCTGCCACCTCCATACACCACACGCTTGTCCTTGACAACCTGTGGCATGACAACAGACTGACTGCAGTGCACCCACCCCAACTAAACGACAGTACAAATCTAATATTCCATTTCATACACAGCAGGCAGTGTTTGCAAAAACTACGAAAGTAGTGCGGTCGTACCAGTCTCACTTTGCATGTTTTGCTGTGGAGTTTATTTACCCTCAAGTGCACAACGCTTTACAGAGGAGAGAGGAGTTCACAAACATAAATGCAAAATAAATAGTGACATCCCATGTTAAACACTCGCAGGCACAAATAAGGAAGCAATTTTCTGAGGCTCACAGAGCTGAAAAATGAAATACGATGCCAAGTACAGCACAAACAAGGCAAAAAGAAAATGAACAACATTCACTTCACACGTCATTATTTAAATAACTGTCCACTGATGCAACAAAACAAGTCACGGTCAAGAATGGAAACAATGTTCAAAGGAAGACGGCTCCAGTCTTTGGACATGTGCGGGGTGAAATAGTAAAGGAAAGTGTCAGCGCGGCAAGCAGTTGCGTGTACCTTATGGTGACGATCTAAACAGGCCGAACACTACGACTGGGTAGTGACAAATTAACTTTTCAAAACTGGATAATGACATAGCTTGTGAAAAAGCGTAAAACGAGATGCTTTGCGGCGTGCTTCAAGTGACTGCAAGGAAAAGTGCGTTTCATCGAAGTGATACTGCTAGTGTGATGGTAGTTAAATATAAAATGTGCGGCATTATACTGTACCCTTTCAACAAAAGAGTTTAGTGCGATTGAAAAGGGTCCCAAATGGAGCATGCATATTCAAGTTTTGCAAGCACTAGTGTTTTACAATTTGTTAGTTTGACAGCTATTGGGGCACGAACCACTTCACAAACAGTCAAACCTCGATATGTAACAAACTATCTTTATTTCCCCACCTTAGTTCTATTAATTTAACGAAACCTCAACCTGACGAAGTTCTAGATAAAACAAGGTTTTTCACTGCAAGTACAACTTCGTTATATCGAGGTTTGACTGTACTACAGTCGAATCTCGTTAATTCGAACTTTCAGATTCCAACTCATGCTGTGGTCCCATCAAAGTTATGTGTATTTCAATAGGCGAAAACGCTCGTTTATTCGAACGTGAAAGCATTTGCGACGGTTAATACGAACATAACCACGCACCGACCATGCTCTCAGCAGCACGCTAAATCACGTGGCAGTGCCTCCGACCAGCATTGCTCTGATACCACCATAAAGCAAAAGCTTAGAAGAGACCCCTCAACGCCGCGCGGAGATATAAACAAGAAAGAAAAAATACCGCGGCGAAAATTTCACTCTCTCAAATGGCAAGGTCGCCGTTTCTGCATTGCGCCGAAACAGGCGTGCACGTGCCGACACCTCTGCGGTGCAGAGGGAAGCAATGCGGAGGCCCAGTCCGGCCAACGAAACTGCCCACGCCGGCCAACGCTCGCTTAAAGGGCAGAAAACGAAACCTCGGGGAGCGGGCCAAGCTGGCGCCGGGCCGACAGGAGCAATGGTGGGCGAGGGGAGCCACCGAAGCGACGGGGTTGCCGAGGCCAAATGCGCTTCCCTGCTGCCCTCCTCCCTCACCTTCGACGGTCTCCGCACGCACGCGTCGCCGTGCCGGCGACGCCCACTCCCTGAAGTATCAATCATTGCCGTTATTGGGATGCGAGAGAGAGAGATTGTGGTTGCGAAGAGGAAGAGGCGCTATCAGGATGCAAGCATTATCCGGCGTAGGCAGTTTCGTGCGCTACGACTCACACCGTTCGTACGTAGCGCTATGGTGGACAAATACGTCAAAAATAAGTCCTCCTTTTAATTCGAACAAATTTTCGGGCCCCTTCGAGTTCGAATTATCCAGATTCGACTGTACAACTACAAGTAGTGGATGCAAGGTTACATCAAATCACATATTTGTGAACTTTTGTGCTTTTACATGTGGCGTACTGTGTTTTCACTACAAGTAAAAGCGATCCACTGTTGCTTCGGGTCACAGAATCACGTCAACTGAGATGTAGAAAAAATAATGAAAAGGGAAAATCAGAGCGGAAGAAAATACAACTTGTCGCAGATAAAAGCCAAACCCCCACCTTCCGCATAACATATGTGGTGCCATACTAGAGAGAGTTTGTTGCCATGTTGCCTACAATACTGGTCACATACCTGCTGGTAAGCTTCCTAGTTCTTTTCCTCCACTACGCAGCAGTCGGCCTTGTGCATGTGTTGCAATATCTGACCCTGGGAGAGTTAGCCATCACCACCACTCACAGCCACAGTAGCAAATTATCTTTAAAACCGCAGGCATAACGGCACAAATGAACTTAGGAGAGCAGGCTACTGGCCAATGAACTCTCCCATGCTACATCATCACTGCGGCTGCCAAATTTGAGCTCCTTTGCTGTGCAATGAGTGAAAAGAATAAAGGGATCCAAGGGGCTACATTTTTGTTAGTAACAACAACAATTCATACGAAGGCTGTCGGCTCAGCTCTCACTGGCAGAGGCAAGCTTTCTTTTCTAGCACCTTCACTTCCTTATTTCTACATTTCAACTAAGAAACACGGTTATTCTTCGCTGTGCTTTCTTTGGCTTCATTGTCTCATTGGCTTCGCATGGTTATGACAGCAAGGGACATGGGTGAAGCTGCGTACCTGAGAGAGTACACAGAGGGCATCGTGCAGCGAACGCTCGGCCTCGTCCAGGATCTGCTGGGTGGCACCGCGTAGCACCACGGTGCAGGCCTCGCCCAGGGGCACGCCCGAAAACTTGAGCAGCTTGTCCTCGCCAATCATCACCTCCTCGATGAGGTCACACGTGCCTAGGCGCACCAGCTCGGGAGTGTTGAACGTGGACACGATCTCGCCACCTGCATGCCAGCGTTGTCGTGGGTCTCAGCACAATGTGCAATGACCATGAATGTAGCCATGATGCATGCGACAGAAGCCTGAAAATTCTGCGCAAAATATGCTACTTCTCATATTTCTGTACGTAAAAAAAAAAACGAGAATAGCGTCCACACATACAAACAGCGTTCAAGAGCGCTACGTTACACATGCCAGGTAATATTTTTATGGGGATAGTAATTATAGACACACATCAGCTGCACTCACAGCATTGGGTCATGTCCCAGATGTGTGTGAGTGAATACAGTCGCCGACCGATAAATCGGACATGCTCGGTAATTCGGACAGCTTCGCGGCACCGCCAATGGCCCCGCAGACTTAATGTGTAAAGAGGACTGATATTTCAGACAGCTTCCAGCTATACATTCGATTATCTTTTCTATATTCGATGACTTTCAGAAACGGGCATTTTGCAATGCTTTTAGACCCTGCCATGTTTTCCGTGCTTCAACGCCCACAGTGAGGATGGCAAAGACGAAATCGGCGCCATTGCCAACAACGGCAAATCTTTTAAATGAAAAACATGGCATCGAACAGCCGGAACCTTGATAGCGAACACTGACCCAACTAGGCCTAACAACACCGTAAAACTATGACGGCTGCCAGCAGATCGATGTGCGACAGCGCTGGTTCGAGGCTGCAGGATAATCAAAATGGCAGCGATGGTGGCTTCAATTATTGCTGTTTTGGACCTGCGGTCATGGCAAAACGCCTAAAAAACTAGACAGTGAAGGGTTTCAACGACCGAAATTTCACTGGCTTCATGGGGCACGTGGCGGTACCGCAAAGGCATCCGAATTATCAGGCACATCCAAAATACCGGGTGTCGGAAAATTTTGTCTTTCACTGTTTTCTAGAAATATGCGAAAAATTCCAAGACTTTCAAAGCATAAGAATTAGAAAACTTTCTGGTGCTTTGTAGGATTTCAAGATCAGGCCTAGGCCCTGAATTTCAATTGTCCACTGCTCACCTGTGACGAGGGCAAGGCGCTCAATGCCGTCAAAGTCGGCGTGTTCGATGGCCATCACACCAGCATCGGCAAACAGCTGCTCCGGGTAGTTGTAGATAAGCTGGCGGTTGATGAACACATTGATGTTGTGCTTCAGGATTTGCTCCACCTGTCCACAACAAACAAGTGTTGTTTTTAGTCAGGGCTAATTAATACAAAGAGTTCAGGAGTTTGAAAAGATGAGCCCTCAGGGTCTGGCTGATAAACGTAAAACTGGTACACATGCCTGGATCGACATTTGGTAGGGATCAAATTAATGAAAGTCTACTGTATTACGCTCCTATTATAATTACTAATTACATGAATGTATATACAGGGCATTTTTAAGTTTTCCACAATTTTTTAAAAATCGACGGTGCCAGATAGCACTAATCTTGTCCTTGCACTGGATTAGTCGAAGAGGTAGACATTACCAGCACAAGAAATTAAAGGCATATCTGGCTAATTAACAAAAATTGTCCAATTAACTACTTAATTACTTAACGGTACATATTGAAATTTACAAACTGTAGCCGGTGAGTCTGCAAGATGTATTTACTTGAACTGAATCTCCAGGATGACACCAATTTGGAGATATTTCCCAACGTGTGGGACGAAATACATGGGCGTTCTAGTTACTTTAGTGCTTCAAGGCATAAAAGAGCGTTTAAAGGGACAGACAACCGCTCAGAACATAAATTGAGATAACCCCGCGGATGGAAAGATCGTCTATTGTATTGGCTAGAACGGGCCCTGTTTTCCTCATTAAACGTGGATTTATATTTTTAATTCTTCACTAAAAGTTGTGAAAAATGACCTTTGGCGCCCCATGCGGCAAAAACATGAACCTATTTAAGAGGTCTACCACGTGACTTGCTACCAGTGTATGCTGTTCCTGGTCTTTTTATTACTAGAGAGTTTTAGCTTGTCCGGTAATCGGGTAGAAGCGGGCGGTCGGGGCGTGTTAGCGGAACCGTAAAAGTGAGCGGCCTGTATGGTGCTGTCACCTGGTGGCGCAGAGCTCAAACTGACAAAAACAGCTAATATTGCAGTAACCAAGTGTATTCTACTTTGCTGCTGATGTAAATTTTCGGCAGCAACACGATTACGCCACTGCCGAAAATTTACACCAGCAGCGAAGTAGAATACGCTTGGTTACTGCAATATTAGCTGTTTTTGTCAGTTTGAGCTCTGCGCCACCAGGTGACAGCACCATACAGGCCGCTCACTTTTACGGTTCCGCTAACACGCCCTAACGCCCCGACCGCCCGCTTCTACCCGATTACCAGACAAGCTAAACCTCTCTAATATTGAAATGCAGTAACATTCTTTCTATTATAAGTTTTTTGTAACTTACAATGTGCAGATAAGCCTTCGTTTGTAGTGAGTAGAAAAGTGGCGCTGCCTTCGCCTTCATTTTCGATGACTTGGCTTGGCTCGTCTATCGACTGAATAACGACGACGGGGGCCAGCCAGCCATGACGTAGGCGTGTACTTGGGAAAAAACGCGGTGCAGCTACAATACAGGTCTCTACAGCAACGCAAGCTTATTGTACCAGTCTATTTACCTTTAGAAGTGGCTCGAAATTGACAATATAGGTGGTTAACCACAGTTGCACTTTCTCCAGTGAAAGCAGGACGATGGGCAGCTTTCACAATTTGCGAGGCGGGCTATCGGCATCGCTATCACTTCTCAGCGTTGCTGGAGGAGGGACTCTTTATTTTTTTTTAGAGGCTGTTCAGATCGAAAAATTCTGCTTACAAAATATCCACGCACTTTTGGAAGTAACCGCTGCAGATGTAAACACTACCGAGGGTGAGCTTTTCGTTGCGTCATAAAAACCTGGGTCCATAAATATCGGTTGTCAGTCCCTTTCATAAAAAAAAGTGGAACAACAGTGCATTTCTATGGTGAGTTTGATAGCGCCTATCTCCAAACTGGTGTCATTCTGCAAATTAATTCTAAGTGGATACACCTTGCAAACTGGCTACAATTTGTAAATTGCGATATGTGCTCTAAAGCAATTAATTAGAAGTTAATCAGTCAATTTCCGTAAATTAGTTGAATATGTGATTTGATTTCTCACGCAAGTAGTGTCCCATCTCTCTGAACAATCCAGCTAAGGATTAGAATTATGTTATTTGCCAGAGGCGATTAAAAGAAATTCTGGAAAATTCCAAAAATATTTCGAACGCATTGTGCTTGAACAAAGAGGTATAACTACCAGCATTACTGCTGCCAGCCACATAGTTCCAGTACAGTAGACTTCCATTAATGCGGCTCAACCTAATTCGTTTTACACCAACAGAAGGTTTCGGCCGATGCCCATAGACTTTAACGGGCCAAAACTTATGAAGAATTCGAGAGAGCTGGCAGGTTTGCCTCACCTTTTCCTTCATCTTGATCTTTTCAGCCAGCTCCATGTCGGCAATCTGTGTCAACGACTCGACCCGCACGCGACTGCCGAAGATCTTGACCTTGTCGGCGTCCATGGGCGTGTTGGCGATGAGGATGCGGGCCTTCTCCACCCTCTTCGGCTGGTGCACACCAGGCTTCTTGTCCAGAAGGAAGCCTGAACAATAACACAAGCAGCAGCTCACTTGCTACGATGCATACGCAATGGACCCTTTATATGTATTTATACAGAATCCATACGGACCTGAAAGAATTATATGGAAATCATATAGAAAATATCTAGAATTGCTGTTAAACCTGGATGTAACGAATATGAAAAACATTAGCAATTTTTCGTTACCTGCAGTTT
The DNA here is from genome assembly GCF_013339745.2 of Dermacentor silvarum. Lineage (NCBI taxonomy): Eukaryota > Metazoa > Arthropoda > Arachnida > Ixodida > Ixodidae > Dermacentor > Dermacentor silvarum. Next base: position 107,164,365 of record NC_051162.1, on the reverse strand, counting down.
TTCAATAAAGACTCGCATAGACCATGAAAAAAAAATTAAGAAAAAAAAAAAGCGACGGGTGCCAACTCTGCTAAAATACCCTCGGAAACATTTAACAGAAAAAAAGAAATCATGATTTCTGCTTGACATTTCCGCACAAGGGATGACATTACGCGGCGCTCCAATGGAACTAAATCATCCAAGGCTGCCTCATCGTCCTGTGAGCCGGCGTGCCGGCGCAATACGTCGAACGCGTCCATAGCCTCTCTCACAGTAGGCAACGCAAATAGTGCATCTGCCACCGACAAACCATCACCGTCACTGCGAACTTGAATGGTTTCCACGAATGCCACATCAGATCTCTTCCGTAGATACAGCACTATTAGACAGTTTTAGTATTGCGGAAATGGCACCACGCTAAACGCAACAAAATAGCGGGTCAGACTGCACATGCTCAGAACGCTATTTCATTTTTGCGCGTAGCGTGCGTCCGCTATTTTTCCAATATAGCGAAGACGCTAACCGCTCACTAAGTTTTTAGCGTTGCAAACATGCCGAGCGCTTGACATGCAGGCTCCTTTCAAGGCTTCGCATGGATCCACACGGCTAGTTTGGTTGTCGAGCTGCTCAGTTTTCTGCTTTGACTACTCGTAGCTAGATGGCGTGGCATCGTTGTCTTACACTATACTAAAAATCTATCCAACAGCGTTCCACAAAGATTTAGTGTGCGTAACACGCTAACATTTTCCGCAATACTAAAACTCTATTATCTCCACCATTTGCACCATTGCACACCATTTGCACCACGCTTCAGCGACATCAGGTGGGTCTGAAGGTACCTTTTCATCTTTGCAGACTACACCTTGGGTGACCATAGATATCTGGGCCTTCACAAAGCAATTGGAGGCTGTCTCTGCTCTAACTTCTTGCCGTGCCACCTCGGGACTCCCACAACTCCGGCTACGCGCAGCTCGTGAGCGTCGCGAATCACGCGCGCCTCTGAAGTCTGGCTGTGCGGCGAGACCGCGCTGCAGACGCAGTGTCACCTCGGGACTCCGGCTACGTGCAAGCGGCACGAGTAGCGCACCTCTGCAGTTCGGCTGTGGGATGAGATCGCGCTGCGGACGCCGTGCCACCTCGGGACTCCGACAGCTCCGGCTACGCGCGCCTCTGCAGTCCGACTGTGCGGCGAGATTTCGCTGCGGACGCCGTGCCACCTCGGGACTCCGGCGGCTCTGGCTATGCGTGAACGCCACGAGTTGCGCACCTCTGCAGTCCGGCTGTGCGGCGAGATCGCGCTGTGGACGCCATGCCACCTCGGGACTCCGACGGCTCCGGCTACGCACGAGCATCACGCCTCTGCAGTCCGGCTGCGCGGCGAGATCGCGCTGCGGACGCCGTGCCACCTCGGGACTCCGTCGGCTCTGGCTACGCGCGAGCGTCACGAGTCACGCGCGCCTCTGCAGTCCGGCTAGATCGTGCTGCGGACGCCGTGCCACCTCGGAACTCCGTCGGCTCCGGCTACGCACGAGCGTCACGCCGACCTCTGCAGTCCGGCTGTGCGGCGAGATCGCGCTGCGGACGCCGTGCCACCTCGGGACTCCGACGCCTCCGGCTACGCGCGAGCGCCACGAGTCGCGCGCTTCTGCAGTCCGGCGAGATTGCGCTGCGGACGCCGTGCCACCTCGGGACTCCGACTACGCGCGCCTCTGCAGTCCGGCTGTGCGGCGAGATCGCGCTGCGGACGCCGTGCTACCTCGAGACTCCGACGGCTCCGGCTACGCACGAGCGTCACGAGTCACACACGCCACCTCGGGACTCCGTCGGCTCCGGCTACGCACAAGCGTCACGCGCGCCTCTGCAGTCCGGCTGTGCGGTGAGATCGCATTGCGGACGCCGTGCCACCTCGGAACTCAGTCGGCTCCGACTACGCACGAGCGTCACACGCGCCTCTGCAGTCCAGCTGTGCGGCAAGATCGCGCTGCGGATGCCGTGCCACCTCGGGACTCCGACGGCTCCGGCTACGTGCGAGCATCACGCGTGCCTCTGCAGTCCGGCGAGATCGCGCTGCGGACGCCATGCCACCTCGGGACTCCCACGGCTCCGGCTACGCGCGCCTCTGCAGTCCGGCTGTGCGGTGAAATTGCGCTGCGGACACAGTGCCACCTCGGGACTCCGACTCGAAGAGAGTGAGCAAGCACGCTTGGCGGCCTTGGCTACGCGCTTTTCTTAACAAATAGGGGAGTGCTTGGTTTAGCATGCAAACTTTTCCCTCAATTTTTTCGCAAAAATAGAGGGGGGGTGCTTAGAATCGCGAAAATACGGTAAATGATCAGTGTCACAAATTAGTAGTTACATCAAGGTCAATCACTGCAATGCTTTCGTTACATGGAGGTCACAATTACAGTCGAGCCTGCTTGTAACGAACCTGAGCGTCTCGTGGCGACCGTTCGTTATATCCCGAAGTTCGTAATGTGGACCACAGCTAAAATAATGTGCTACACATTTTTTTTGCAAAAAAGTCCGTGATGCTCGTCTGTTTGTACAGTGCACATCCGATGAGGGTGGTGGTTTCCAATTTAAAATATTTAAAGTGGAAGCGTGCTCTTCGCCGAGGCCCTTGGCATAGACAAGTTGCCCGACGCCCTCTATGTAGCCCATTGCTACAGGCGCGCTTATGAGTGCGGACTCTGAAGTTTCATCGTAATCCGATTCCTCCGCGCCGCTCTCGGCCCGCACTTCACAAACGATGCCTCATCCGTGCACGGTTCCGCAATGTCAGTGTCTTCATCAGCAGGAATAAAATCATCCCAGCCAATGTTAGGGCCACCATTGTTGGAGTCAAAGCGCTGCCACAAATGGCTGTCGGACTGAACCTCTTCGGAAGCGTCAGGCTCGCCATCAGATACGTCGACAAAGCCGGCCTTGGGGAAACAGTTTCGCACGCAAGCGGCCGTCACTTCCGCCCAGACGACCTTCACCATCTCAATGACTGAATACAGTTAAACTCAAAACAGCAAGTTGGCGGTCAGGCGGTCAACAGCAATGAGCAAGCACTCCACAATGTGGTGCCGACACGATGCCTTAAAGCAGGGGTTCTCCACTACATTCATCCCAGGGAACCCTGCTAAGCTCCATAAAGTGCCAAGGAACCCCCCCCCCCCCCCGCCGAATTAACCGAATGTCGTATTATCGCGGGTATCAAGAAAACAATAAACAAATGCTTCACTACGTCAACACGCTTTTATTTACTCAATGAATCGTCAAATCTTGTTTCTATTTAGCACAAGACCAGTGCGGAAGCTGAAATTCTCTTCATTGCATGACTGATTAGCGCTAGCAGCGGCGAAGGCCTCGCGACATCCTTCGAGGCGCGCGTTTTCATCCGAGACGCGCTTTGCACCAACGGGCGCACATCCCGATTATTTTTTCGCCACTCAGCTGCTCGCCAACAAATTGTCCGTCCATCGCGATGTAGCCGGTGCTTTTTATCTTCGACAGCTTTGCACTGAGTCAAAGCGAAACTACTGCTTGCCGCAACCGCTGCGGACGAAACCGCGGCCGCTATCGACTCGATCATGGACGGCGACTTTACTGTTAAGGCAGGCGGCTGACGCACGCACCAAGGCAAAACGAAACTACAATTCGCTGCAAGAAGTGCGGACAAAACTGCGGTCGCTACTGACGCTGCCATGGGAGGCGACGACGCAGTTGTGAAGGCACGCAGCCGATGCGCGCATCGAGTGAAAACGAAACTACTATTTGCCGCAACCGCTGCGGACGAAACTGCGGTGGTTATCGACGCGATCAGAGATAGCGACTACGCACTTACGGAGCTTACGGAGGCACGCGGCTAGCCGCCAACGCGGTGTTACGCGCGGCGGTAAACGCAAGAATAAAGGCTTTAAAGGCACAATTAGGCACGAAGCGCTTCGGCGTTGCTGTCAGTCACGTGCCGCGTACGATTGTCGCTGAGGACCACGGCGATGCGGACTGCGCCGCTTCGTTTCGGTTGGACGCTACGCCGTTATTGCTCTTCTGCGGCGCGCATTTGCGGTGCACCACGTTTTTTTAATTATTATTATTATTATTCCGCCAACGTATACGTCAGTGCGCACGCTATCGGCACCTACCCTATCTACAAATAGGAGAAAGGCGGCAAGCTACGGCCTCCGAGATTCAAGTGCGAAAGCTTAGGCGCGCTGCCCGTTCTCAGAGGTTGGGTGGCTAAAAGCTGCTCGCGTATTTATTGCGCAGTTCGCGCGTTGCTGTTACGCGCTGTGATGTGCTTTTTGACACTCGGACTTGGGTAATGGAGGTTCTTTGGATCAAGCGCACCTCGTGTTCGTCGTTTTAGACACTTGTCGAGAGCGGGACCAGGGAAAATTTATCAGTGGCTCGCGGAACCCCGAGCAGGGGCCTGCGGAACCCGTAGGTTCCGCGGAACCCACTTTGAGAACCCATGCCTTAAAGCCATGTATTATGCCACTTCGGGGATTAGCCATGGGTTGTGGCGACCAAAAATCGCGAAAAAACTCTATTTTTTTAAATTGCATTGTTGGAATGTACAGCTATTATTGCACCTATATTGTTAATTTCATACCGATAATGTCAATATTTTAGCCGCAATGATGCCTTACATGACATGTACTAGCTGAATTTCAGGCTAAACTGACGCTGAAACGGCACATTTTCCGAAACGCGCGCCTGCTCTTCCACGTGTGCTAGCGCGGACATCTTGGTCTCATTTGAAAGAGCCGCTTTTTGCCTTCAAATTCCCGCCAGAACGGGCCCCATTCAGCTATTGGCCACTTAGAAACTGCGCGCCAAAAAAAGGTACTAAAACGCTCTCCTATTCGGCACTTGGCGCACGTGACTTGAGCTTGCCTCCCAATTGGCGGAACGGCATGGTCATCGTCTGCTGCGCGCTTGGAGACGCGCATTGAGACGCGCCATCTTGCCCCAGTGTCAGCGAGAAAGCGTGCCGCGTTGTCGAAAACGGTGCGCAAATTTCGCACGCGGCACAAGTTTGGTGCTAAAAAAGTGCGACGGACGCTCATCGAAAACTGCAAAGTGCGCTGCTCGACGCCGCAAAACGACCAGGACGCCACAACCTCAGCGTTTGATGCCCAAATCGTCGATGCAGCAACGGTAGGCCGCATCGGCTGCTGCGATTCAGAGTCCGTCTGCCGCCAAGCCTTCGACCTTCACTCGCGGCAAGATACGATCTACCGGCAACCCTCCGAGCTGAAGGAGGAAGCGGCGAAAGCCAAAGCGAATCTATCAGCGTTATCTTCCGCTCCAGCGACGGAGAGGAAACGCGAGTTCGTGGGTGACAGTACCGACGATGCACTTCGCCCGGCTGATGGGACTACGTTTACGATTGTGGATTTGAGTGCAGTGAACACTTTATTAACGTTTGCGACGTGCAAAAACTGCAGTGGTGCTTTCGAAATCGTCCGAGACGAGCGGGAATACGAACTCGCTGTGAAGCTGCGTTTTATGTGAGCAAACTGTGGAGAGACTCGGTGTGGAGCTCGCCGCGCATTGATAGTGCCGAGCGAATGAACCCCTTTGCTGTGAACGTTTTGGCTACGCGTGCCATGCAGGCAACGGGCAACCGACAGACAGCGTTCAATGACATTTTCTCGTTGATGGACATCAGCCGTCGGGCTCTTCACACGAAACCGTGGCAGAGCTACGTGAAGGCGAAGCTGACACCCGCGGCCGATCGCGCAGCACGTAATCTGACGAGCGACTGCGGGCGGTCGATTCGCGAACTTTACGCCGAACTGAACATGGGCAAAGCAACAGAAAACTTGCGCCAGTCCCCGAAAAAGCGGCACACAGGGGCTGGAAGTCAGCAGGACTACATGTCTGGTGCCTACTGAGCTGTTCCAGCTGTAAATTTGCAAATAAAAAGGTTTTGCATGTTTTCTCACTTTTCTCAAAACTTGTTTTTGGGTGACTTCACCAGATTGTCGGAGTGATATCTCATGATCTAGAACAGCTAGAGCAATAATTCTTTCCTTAGCAGAAAGTCTAATCTGCATATTACAAAGTGCTGAGAGCAGAATTTCAAATTTCTGCACATGTATATTTTTATTTTAATAATTTTCTTTTGTTGTGGTAGCCATAGGACAAGGAAATAAATTTGATCACCTGCAGAATGGCTAATTATTATTTAATTTGAAAACTTTTTTGCAGCATTGCATTTATTGCATATTATAGTATCTAGCTATGAAATAATATTCACTTTCTACTGAGCAGTTTTTTTTTTCATTGTCTCCGGAAACAATAGAGCAACAGATTTGTGTATCTTCTGAACAAATGGACCTACAAGAAAAATTATTGCATATTTGAAATCAGCACGAAAAACTAAGCAAGCCTGATTATTTTCATCAGAATTGGCCATAAGATGCAGGACATAATCTCCACAACCCATGTCCCCCCTTAAGCACAAACAGCACGCGCCTGCCTTGCCTCTGCATGTTGCGGTCAAACTCGCCCCCCAGCCACTGATTAAATCACGCATCATCCACGCCTTCGCATTGTGCCTATAGCACAGGGGCACATACCGTATTTATTCGTATCTAGGCTGATAGTTTTTTTTTCAAATAATCATATACCAAACTCTAGGGTTGGCTTAGATTCGAGGATTTAAAAAACGCGCGTTTTTAACTGAAACTGATAAATATGGTGCATAATTAGCGCTATCTAGAAAAGTCAGTATTGCAGCCACTACCAGCCGCGCCAGTAGCCAACTGAAGTACACGAGGGACGTCGCCATTTTTACCTGCGTCGTATCGGTATGGGGCAGCATCGGCGCGCAGTGTGGCGTTAACGTAATGGCACCAAATGGGCGATGCCACTATAGTGTCGCTTTCTAACGAATACCGTATTTACTCGAATCTAACGCGCACTTTTAACACGAATCTAACGCGCACTTTTAACCTAAATCTGCGTCGGCATTTCAAAATGGCCGTCTCGCATGCGTGTCGAACCTAGCCACTCTCTAGCCTAGCTACCGTAGCATGCCTAGCTTCCTCCATGAGCTGCAGTGCACGTGCTTAGGCAATAGCCTACCGTCTGTCTTCACGTTCTCTGCGTCTGCTCTATCAGCATGAAGTACCGAGTTCCTCATGCCGCCTTTAAAAGGAAAGTGATCATGTGTGCGGAGACGGATTGGGCCACATCAAGGGCGTCCGGAGAATCCGAAACTTGCGAGTGGGACTGGCACAAACAGAAGGAGAGGATTTTTGCCAGAAAAGCAATGCGGAACTGTTTCAGTGGACCGAAGCAGGACGTAATCTGTGACGATCCACTTCGGCGATACGATCGCCTTGGCCCTATCTTGAAAGCAATCAGCGACGGGGAAAGTCCGCGGCGCGCCTAGTCTCCAGCGTCTTGACAGTTCGTTTCCGCGGTCAACGAGCGAGATGTGTTCATGTTTGCTTGTGCGTGTGTGACACTGTGCTTGTTAATTTATTTAGTAAGCGAATGTTTGCAACTTTATACGGCTGATAAAACTGCAATCCTTACTTCGTACAGTGGTCTACTAATTTGCTATCGCATTCGATGCATCACCTTTCGGGCGAAACTGCGACTTTTTTTATTCTTCGCAACTTCCGTGCATTGGGAGGAAATCTGTTTTTCCAAATGACAGAAAGTTGTATTTCTGTTTCAAAGCATGAGGTGTGCAGTACTGTAAAGAACTTTTTTTTCCCCTCACGGAAAACTGGCGCGTATTACAATCGAGGGTGCGTGAGAATCGAGTAAATACGGTAGTTGTGCTAGCCGTAGAGGCATCGTCAAACGTTCAAGCCGGGTGGAACTTCAGTATCGATAAGAAAAACATCTGTTGCCGCAACGAGGATGGCATTTACCCAGGAACATTGATCGTGCGCTCCTTCAAAAAGTGCACTGTTTGAAGATGTCAGCAGTAAGGAAGATAGCGACGAGGCTAGCAGCGATGGTGACATAGAATGAGCTCGGCATGTTCAAATTTAATAAATGCCGTTTCATTTTGCGAATGCTGCCCTCGCTTTTTCATTCGGCCTACATTCGAGGTAAGTTTTTTTTTTCTGGCTTTGAACTTTTGGGGGGGTCGGCTTAGAATCAGAGTCTGCCTAGATTTGAGTAAATACAGTAGTTCCGAAACCAACACGACTTCCCCGGAGCCTTGCTGCCCAGCAGGCACGGTTGCTCGGGCGGCGCGGAGACAGCACGTGTTGGCTGGGAGAGGGTAGCTGGGTTGAGAGGGTCACGAAACGGGTAAATCGTCTGCGAGGAGGCTCATAAAAACGGTCCGCGTGCGTAAAGGGGTCGGAGGCCGTCGTGGTATATCTCGCATCGCGGCGCCAAGTTTACCCCGTCCGTTCGCTGTAACCGATCGGCAGGGCTCAAAGACGTTCGTTGTAGATGCGATTTTGTGCCGTTGAAATAATGTATATTTTGACGGTTGCGTGGGTTTCGTTCATTTTAAGCTAAAGTTTGTCTTAAGTTGGGCCGTTATATGTGGGCTTGACTGTACATGGGCTTCTAGGGGGATGGCGTTGGGGACTGAGAAAAGGTTGCCAAATACAGGAATTCATTACATAGAGGTTCATTATCATTACATTTAGGTTCGTAGCGCCCTCCTTTGGGCGGCGCGTAAAACCTGTGTATCACGTGCCCGCATGAGAAAAAAATAAAGACAACGCCTGGCTGTGGCACATGAATCCACGGCTCGCTGTTCTATTCTGGCGCCGATTCGGGTCAGCTGCCTCTTTCCTTCGCTCCCGAGGCATAAGCCTACAGGTTTAACTGGGTTAGGCTAGAATACAGAACGTTTCAGTAGGGATGGCACAAGAAAAGTGTTCCGCCACTCACCCTCGGCCAGGAAGGAGTCGGTGAGGTTGCTGCCCAGCCTTTTGAGGATCTGGATGGCGTCCAGGTTGCCCGAGCCCTTCAGTCGCATGACGGCATCGAAGGCCAGCTGGGCGAAGAACTCCTTGTGCTGCGCCAGGATCTTGGAGCCCAGTGTGGTGCGCGCTATGTTCAGTATGTCCTCCCGGAAACGAGCCTCGTCGGCACTGAGCGGCAAAAGTGGCAGTTAGCTTCTGAACACCACAGGACTACATCATAAACAAGGAACTACAGCTGACAGTCAATAGTAGAAATGAATGGTGACAGCAAGCAAGAATAAATAACCATGCAGATGCCACGCACTTTGGGAATTGGTGTAAATGAAGCTTCGATGGGCCGTCAAGACAAAACAGTGCATCGCAATAAGAAATGCGCAGTGGATTTCGGTGACAAATGTGTTCCGTAACGACCACCAGCAACGACGGCTTATCTTAGAGCAAGGTAAATTTTATTCAAAGGCGAGATTCTCGAGCGACCACTTTCGGTGATACTACAGTGCAGTCCACTTATAACGATATCAAGAAGAACGAAAAATCCGATTGTTATAACTGATTATGGCTACATCTGGACTGCCTTAAAAAAACTGTTGAATATATCTTTGTAGTCCCGAAACCAAATTTGCCACTTGCGATAAAAGATCAACGTTGTAGAAAGCAGGCTGTGAAAAATAAAATGTTTATTTATACCTCTAAATAGCGTTTGAATCATTAGGCGCACTGAAATAGCCAGAAATGCGCACTTGCTTTCGCGGAAGTGTCAGGTTCACAACTACGGTGTGCATCACGTCCAGCTGCTGCGTGAGCACTGGTGGCTGTAATTTAGTGTGCATGAAATCAATGAGCAACTCCATATACGACATTGCACTTTGGTTGAAGATTAGGGTCAGTGTCAAAGACGGGCCATTGTCAATCTCGTCGTCACTTTTTTTTTTAGTTCAGTTGCTATTTTGCATGTGATGTGTGTGCCTCGAAGACGTGTGTGGCTTCGCATTTGTGTGATCGGCGCCACCTCCTGTGTCTTCGCGAGAGCCAAGTGACGCAAAGTGTGGCCTTCGCAATCAGTTCTGGCAGCGCGCCATTGTTGAACCGTTACGAGGTTTGCAAGATTGCACTTCTCCACTGGGCTACGCGCTGAATGGGATGGCCGAAGCTGGGGAGGAGCAAACAGTGCACTGCCGGAGCTGATCACTGAGGCCACATGCGAAGTAACGGGGCTCGTTTCCTCAATCTCCATGGCGATCGCTGCTAATGGAGATTGAAGTAACAGGGCTCGTTTCTTCAATCTCCATAGCGATCTCTGCTAATGGAGATCTCCAATGCGGTGATGCTCTTCGACTGTATGCGGATCCCCCTTGCGCAAATCCAAGCAATTCCGATCGCCTCCAAGCGTAGTATGAGGCCCAGCGCATTATTAAATATTGTTTTACCACTCTAAGCCTAATGAATTTTCTTTTTTAGGCTGAACGAGTTTGTCGGACTGTTTGGTTTTTCGGACTATTTTTCAGTCCCTGCGAAGTCCAGAAAATCAGTCGGCGACTGTATACCATTGTTTCTAGAAAGAAACGGTTGCCAGGTCCACGCTGATCACCATAGAAAGTGATTAACATAATCAATCTTAAGACTATTATTAAAGAAATTCAAGGTTTTCAAGGGGCAAAAGAAAAAAAATTATACAACTCTCAAGGGCCTTGAAAACAACTTTTCAATTACAAGGATTTCAAGGACCTATGCGAACCCGGTTCGATCTTGTTTTCCTAGTCTATCATAGGAATCAATGTTTAACTTTGACTACAATTCATACTGACAAGATGAGCTATTGTCAATTCCCCGACTTAAACTCAATAACAATTGACCGTGCTCAACATTCAATAGCTATGCAGCTGGTCTTGAAGGATGTTACAGTGAAAGGCACCCGACTGACTTGTTCCATTTGGAATTCCTTCAGATGCAATGAAAGCTTGGTACAGGAGCCTGTTTACAATGGTAGATGTTGAGTCCTTTTTTGGCTCCCGGTTACCCCTCCCCAATGGAGTGCTAAAAACACTGTCATTATGCCATTTTCATGATGGCCAACTAACAAAGGCCTTATCAGACAGCAACGACCTTGTCAGACAGCAATGTTCCCATAACATCTTGGTATCATGCTAATAACTGAACTGTAATATCCATTATGTCTGGCTGAAGTTATCTAGCAAATCTAAGTTTTTCTAATTGCATCTACTTTTGCTAACATAGCCCTGCATTACCTACGGATTGATGAAAACCCAGGTTTTGGCCTCTTGCTCACCTAAAATGTGCAAAACAAGGTAAACTGAATGTCTTTCTTAAAGCATGAGATTGTCCCAAATGCTGCCAGTGAAATTACGATTTTCCAACAAGTACAGTGATGGAGCCATTGTTGGCATTGACCTGCACAGAAGACGACATGACTGAAACCAATCCATCAGGAAACGTGTCTCTGACCTTCAAGAGACCGAGGCATTACTAAGTGTGGCCCAAACAGAAATTCAAATCAAATCAAATTATGGGTTAGGGCAGAAAGCTGGGCTAGGTGGTTTGACCAGTCCAGACCACATTTAGTGCGCTAGAAAACAAACAGCAAGAAGTGCTTGTCCTGTCTTCCTGCTGTGCAGTCCAGCAGTGTAAATATGTCAGACTATTCAAATTATGGGGTTTAACGTCCCTAGGCGACACACGACCTATGAGAGGCCCCGTAGTAGGGTCTTCGTAATGGGGTCTCCGTAGTGGGGTCTCTGGATATTGACCCCCTAGTGCTCTTTACTATGCACTGTTTAGGTATGGGTCTTTGAAGCCCAGAGCTAGCTGCCACCTATATTGAGATTTTGGAAGATAAGAGAGCTGGTCTCTCGGACTTAAAAGAAGAAAACATAGGGAACTTTTACACAGTATTTACTAACACTTCACAAAACAGCGGAAAAGTAGCTTACAGGGCCAACCAGACCGAATAGGTCAACTGTAGGAGTCTCTCCCATCTAGCAATTGGCCAATCCACTTTCGAGCGTGACTAGGGGCCGGATAGCAACGTCAGCATTGTCACATTTGTTTCGTTAGAAAAAAAAGAGTCGTTTGCAAATATCTTGCAAAGTCACTAGTGCTCGGAGCTGTCTTGTCTGCTTTCCCCTGTTTTGCATGGGTTTAGAAAGCATTTCCGCAGGTGACAATTAGACTGCCCGAGGAATGCGGGAGAACGCTTGAGGACGCACCAGAGATGGCATGGTACAATGGCACGTAACTCTAAGTACACAAGCATATTTGCATCCCGCCCGAATTCATAATGCAGCTGCTGCAACCAGGAACGGAATCTGCGACCGCGGGTGTTAGGCAGCACAATGCCATAGCCACCTCGGCAGCTCAGGCCTAAAACAGAGACACGCACCTGTGGTCCTCTGCAAAAGATTCCAGGGCCTGTCGGGCAACCGCTGTGGCCTGGCGCCACCCTCCGATGATGGTCTGCGGGTGGATCTTCATGCTGACCAGATGTTCGGCTTCCTTGAGCAGCTCGGCCGCCAGCACTGTCACGGAGGTCGTCCCGTCGCCCACCTCGTCATCTTGCACCTTCGAGATGTCTGCACAGCGAGCGAAGAGGAGACACAAAAATGTGTGATTACTCGACGTGGTTCAAGCTTCGTTTTTCGCTGTGGTGTGCGTTAACCGAATGGTACATTTCGAATCGAATATGCAAGATTTTCCCAGGATTTAATGCTTACAAATTTTGGGCAAGAAAATACAGTGTTGTACATGCCCTGGAGTCTCCTAGCATTCCATAACAAGAATGTAGCAAGCTAATAGCAACTTGGGTACATAGAAAATCAAGACATGTAGTATGGTCTACTCTTATCAAAGGGAACACTAAATTAGTATGCCAGTGCTGATTACAGCTTAGTTCTACTACATGAAGGTCTGGAAAAATGTTTTACTAATACAAATTTTGTTAAATAGAATAAAGTGAATCTTTCTCTCTGAAACTAATGAATTAGTGGTGGTCTGTTGTAATGAATACCAATGAAGTTCTGTCTAATAGTGGACACACGTTTTGCGCCAATCTTTTATTTATTTCACAGAAAGTTTTGCTTTCTGGTTTACCCAAAAAATACAGAAGGGCTCATGGCAGATGTGTTGTCGTAAGGCCAATCTGTGCCACAGACGAAAGGACAGTGCATCACGTGACTCGATCACCGCTCGGTGCGTAGCTGGCACAAACGGTAAAAGAGCCAAGTGCCATCCACGTTGTTTAATTGTCAGGTTCGGCGTGATTTGCCACCTGTAAATATTCTGAAATCTGGAGGGTCACGGCACGTGACCCTCTAGACGCACAACACTTGCACCCCCCCCCCCCAGCCCTCATTTATCCGCAGTCCGGGCAAATGCATGCAATAAATCCAAAGCTAATATTGTGACGGGTTGCTCGAAGTTACAAAACGAGACCAATGAGGAGCATCTACGAAAGCCATTGGGAATGAGAGGCTAGGTGTTGCAAAAATGGCAGCTGAGAACGACTTTGTTGTCATCCCCTGTACTCCCTGTCGTTTGCGAGATGGTTTGTCGGCTTTCCGAATGTCATGTAACTGGTGCGAATAGATCTGCGGCAATTTGGCACCAAACTAACGTTAGTCGCCGACGTCCAATGAAGCAGTACTAATTAGGCCTAATGTCAGAGGCAGCGTGGCCATGATGAAAATCCTCCGCTGGTCGATGTGAATGGGCCACAAGCGGTTATAGAATGCTTGCGACTAATATGTTAATACGAGTGGCTCTTTGGCGATTGTTCAGAGATCACACATGCGGGTAAGATTGATGGCTCTTGAAGTGGCGTGAAGTTTGTTGCCCCGTAAGACTGTGATGACAAAAAGCTATTTTTTAAACCTTTTTTTTTTTTCGAGGTATGGTGCTGTAAATTTGTACATGTATTAATGTTACTGTGGTTGTTTCGAATATGAGGACAGTTTTTCTTTACCTCCTTGGGTGAAAATTTTATGCAACATTACTTTAATAATTTTCTGCAAGGATTTGCACAATATCAGTTCCTTAGGTTTTCCTAACATGGTATCAATGGCTTCTGTATGATTCAAGGAATGCCGTATGACCAACCTTATTGCTCTGCCTACCCTAGAGCAAGAGTTGTGAGAATGAAGTAGAAACTCGATAAGAGTGTTCTTTTGAAGCTTAACTTCGAAGTCTCACAACTTTTGCTCTAGCGTATACAAAGGTACACGAGTGGAGCATGGAGTTTTGGGTACACAAAGCCGCTCGGCGACACCATGTTTAAACCTACATTTTGGCTTCATGCAGTAGCATCAAAGAAAATAGAAATCGGGCCCCTCAGTTCCCCTTATTCTTCTCACTCATTATATAATTGTAGTCTTAGTTCGTTCTTACGATTTCTAGTTTTTATTTAGGGAGGTGAGGGGGAGAGGCTGCAATGATTCTCTAAATGAAGCACCAACACTTTGTCAGGCAATTGTCTGCCTTCACATGAACACCCTTGACGACTGTGCTGGTTGTCAGATAAAGGGGGAGTTGACGTACCGACGAGGATCTTGGCAGCAGGGTTGTCAACGCCAACTGCCTTGAGGATGGTGGCCCCGTCGTTGGTCACCTCGACCTTATCTTGGCGCCCCTGGCACATCAGGATCTTGTCCTGGGTAACAGTGGATGAGGGAGGACAGTGAACCCACTTCTCAGTTCCATAACTGACAACCTCAGTCGCACACACAATGTGTTCAAGTGACTCAAGGGTCAAACCACGGGATGTCAAAAAGAAGGTAGCGTTCCATCCAAAGCGTGAAACAGTTACATTTAGTGCTAGAAGACTCCTGCGTTCGAGGGGGGGGGGGGGGGGGGGCATTACCATGCCTACATAAGCTGTTCATATGTGTATATTGCCTTCAGGGGCGTGGTGCGCGATTCTGCATCCCAAGGTGGTACATCACAAGCAAGACAACCAATGAAAACCAACAATATTCAAAATGTGTTGCGAACATCTTGAAACACCTGTGACCGGTTGTACTTTTGGTAACAGCGCAAAAGCAACACGAACAAAAGGAAGAAAAACATGACAGCCCAGCGATGACTCACAACTGATACTTTATTCAGGAAGTTCACACACATTTGTAGGAATCGAAGTCCAAAAAACCCCGACATGCGCAGGACACACAATACACATCGATGATGTAATTACCAGGACCGATATAAATAGTGAAATTCTTTCCCGTGAAGAATGACCATTGGTTCACTTATACATACCCCCTAATCTTTATGTTGTATGCTTCTGCTATTTCTCGTGCCATCCGGCTAGCATGTTTGAAGATAAATAGAAGATTCATTAAAGGTAGGTGCACAGCCACATGATCTGCAATGCACAGGAAGATGTAGCGGCACAGGCCTTTGTAGATATAACTCATGCTCTATAAGACAAATATACACCCCGCGCTTCGTTTGTCCAACATATTCATTACCACCCGACAGAGGAATGACATACACAACTCCTTTTGCACATGTGATGTATTTGTTCACATTGTTCAGGGCTGTGCTGCTACATCTTCCTGTGCATTGCAAATGATGTGGCTGTCTTTCTACCTTTAATGAGACTTCTATTATCTTCCAACATGCAAGCCAGATGGCACAAGAAATAGCAGAAGCATACAACATAAAGATTAAGGGGGGGGAGGGGGGGGCACATGTATAAGTGAACCATTGGCAGGGATGGGCAAGGATACTTTGCAATTGTATCATGATACGATACAAAGATACTCGGGCAACAAGTATTCAAGATAGATACAAGAGACTACCACAATTATTGTATCCGACACGATACTTTCCATTTGTATCTTAACATAGTTTGATACATTTGCAAATTTTCTGTTATAGATCAATATAATGTAGCAGCCAATGCGTATGCACAAGAATGTTTGCTTTTGGAAATTGCTTAACTCCGACCAACCTTGTTTCATTTGAATGAAATGTGTGTTAGTGTTGTTCTTGTCTTTCGAGCTCAAAGTACAATATCTTCATTCCGAAATCATTTGTTAAGGTTGCTTTAGCTGCTTAACATGAAAGCTCTTTATCCGCTGCGCTGTCAGCGGTTCTTGATTGTCGCTTTTGTAATTGATGCGAGTTGCAGCTCTGCTTGCCGCCCCCCAGCTAGCGGTTCGCCATCTAATTACAAGAACATCAATAAGAAGCCCCCGCACAATGGCGCAAAACGCTGCGGAGTTTTACCTTGTTTGTAAGAACGAAAAACCGAAAAAAAAAAAAAAAAGGTCGGCTGCGCACAGACGTTCGCACGCTTGTTTTTGTCGAGGCAGCGCAAGCGCTACCACGTGACTATTCCACCAATAAGGACACACAGACCTCATCACCTGCCCTCGCTGGAGGGCTTTGGCAGAAAGATAAAAGAATGGCACTGCCTTTAGTTTTATTCAGGTGGCTCAGTAGCAGCAGTATCAGCTTGATAAGCGGAGTTCAGCCAACATTTATAGTTTATCGTTCACATATCCGAAATAAAGATTAGAGATGGGCAAAACAGCTCACTACAGTGAGCGGCTCGGAACGGCTCAGCTCACTGAAATGAACCGGTTCACTTAAACGTGTCATCTGTGTGATGGATATTGCATAACACAGGTGACATAATTAAATAACCGTGTTATTGGTATTTTTGCTATGTTTGGAGATAATTTTTACATATTTTAAAAGCACGAATTTTTAGTTGTAATGAAACTTTCTTTTCTCATATTGTGGTTAAAATGCTTATAATACTGTAACAGGCAGAACGTAACTTACTTTTCTGAGAAAAAAATGTAACTTCATCGTCATTTACAGGAGCTTTTCTGTTTTTGTGGTACTTTAAAATGAACTTTGGTCAAAATAAGAACACAAAATTATTGTACATTATCTTTCAACTTTATTCATTTATTCTGATACGCACGCTCACTATAATATGAGTGAGCTGTAACACCATGCAAAATGAATGTAGAAATCTCTTGAACTACAATACAAAAATCATACGAAAGATCCACAAGACTACCGCACGTACCTTTCATTTTTTTTTCTCTAGAGCGCACGCGCGATACTGGCGTTTATGCCATCATGCGCCAGGACAAAAAAAAAAAGGAAAAAAGAAATGATGTTCTATTACAACACAACAGATCATTCGCCTCGTTTTATTGACGCGCTAATGATACACGCTCAGAAAATGCAATGAAGTGGATGCCATGGGCGACATTTTCATGACTACACTAATTAGGACAAGTGAAGACCAGGACGTAAACTGTACGTTCACCTGTTGTCTTTAAAGACACAGAAGACCATCATCGAAGTGTTGTTGCACCAGCGCACGATGTGCGATCGGTGAGAGTCGTGAGACATCGTTCGAATAGCAGCAGGCAACGAACGGTACCGTCTTTTGTCAATTAGGGCTTCTTTACTTCTCCCTTCGGTGGCATCGGTATGCACAAAAAAACAAAGGGACTGCTGCGCACACCACACTGCGAGCAAGTATGAGTAGCGTGATTCTGCCCACGCCGGCCACCACTCGTCGGTTAAAAAACGAAATCTCGAAACCCAGCAGAAGACAAGGCTCTGACGGCACAGTCTACTGAACGAGACAGAACCGGCTTCCTATCTCCGAAAGAACCACCGCTCACTTACTGAACAACCGCTCCCTCGCTCTTCAAAAGAGCGGCTCAAAAGATCCGGCTCGCTCCTGATGTGCAACACATACCGTGTTGCACATCATCGTCGCGGCATGCCCATTCTAGTATTATTCACGAGGCCTTTCACGCTAGCTCAATCTGATCGCCACCATCTGTTTTTTTTTCCTCTTGCCTCTAGGTTTATCGTTTGTGACTTTATTAATGGAACTGCAGTCTTTATACCACGTCACATTACTGCCCTCTCAGATGACACCGTGCCCACAGTATTTCAGAACTTGCCAAAATACATTAGCAGGACTCAGACGAAAGAAAGAGATGTCTCGCGCTCCACGGGTCCCAGGTTTGGCACGCAAACCACTCCGATATGGGCAGTTCTAGCCACCCTACCGTAGCGAACCGTTCCCTCTCTTCTGCTGGGTGTGATTTCCGCGCCATTTATTACCGGTGCAAGAAAGCAACTGCCCTCGCGCCCTTTCTAGCAAGAGTCGCCTCCACCCCCTCGCCTTCAGCTGTCTTTTGAGCCGCTCTTTTTGAACGAGTGAGTCGTGGTTTAAGTGAGCGGCGGTTCTCTCTCTGAAAGAACCGGCCCCTTTTCTCCAAGAGAACCGCCGCTCACCTTTACTGAACCACGGCTCACTCGCTCTTTAAAAAGAGCGGCTCAAAAGAACCGGCTCGCTCCTGAGCGACCCATTTCTAATACAGATACTGATACACATCACGCCAGATGTATTATGATACAGATACAAGATACCCAAAGAGTATCTAAGACAGTATCTACGATACATGTATTCCCCCCCCCCCCCCCCGCACGAGGGGGGAAGAAATGTTGCCGCCGTGCGAAACGGCGCACGTGGTACAGAGTCCATACTTGTCACGACTCCGCGAAGTGACAAAGCACAGAAACTCAGTCATGCATGATCACAGAAATACTTCCAAGTACTTATTCTTGGCTTCTAAAAGTGCCATCAGTCGTTCTAACTAGGTAAACTCGGGGAAACAAAGAGTAGTTCGGCATTCGCACTTCACTCGAGAATCTGACAAAGCCAACTGAAGCCTAATGCACTAAGGGTCACATAACGACTGGATTGCTAAAGACGCGCGACCCAGCCTGAGACGAGCCAATCCCGAAAATCCAATATGGCAGCGCCCTTCGGTTGCTCGCGTTCGTGGTGGTGCCAGCGGCCGCTACCACGATTCAAGGTGCATGCTGGTGACTAACTGCTCCCGTGCCGCTTAATTTCTCGCATGGTTATATTACAGGGCGTAAAAAAAAAAGAAAAAAAAAAAAAGCGGTGCTGTGGCGGCTACTTTTCGGCAGATTTGAGGCTGCGTCCGTACAATCGGGAGAGTTGGCAGGTATGTATCAGTCCTGGTAATTACATCACCGACGAATACCATGTGTCTTGCGCATGTCCAGGTTTTTGGACTTCAGTTCCTTTATATGTGTGTGAACTTCCTGAATAAAATACCAGTTGTGAGCCAGCACTGTGTTGTGTTTTTCTTCCTTTTGCCCGTGTTGCTTTTGTGCTGTTACCAAAAGTATGATGAATCCTAACCAACTAACCCAGCTTGCTATCTTACGTCTGATCGGACATGTGCTGCTAGTTAGTATGTTACCAAAAGTATGATGAATCCTAACCAACTAACCCAGCTTGCTATCTTAGTCTGATCGGACATGTGCTGCTAGTTAGTATAACATGCATAAGGTCTTTTAGTAAAATGAACTGGAAGGTAGACGCGTGTGTGTTTGCTGTCGGTGTCATTATCATCATGTCCTAGCAAAAGCACCGATGAAAACTACAGATATTCAGAATGTGTCTCAAACATCTTGAAACACTTCTGATTGGACCTGTGCTGCAAGCTTCCACATATGCATAAGGCCTTTTAGTAAAATGAACTGGAACGTAGACGAGTATGTGTGCTTGCTCTCGGTGTCAGTATGTCGCGGAGTAGCAGGTTAATTTATTTTGTTGTTTTGCACAATGTTTTACATCCAATATGCCTCAAGTGGCTCGATGGGTGCTTTTCAAGATGCCAGGAAAGATTCAATATTTCTGCAGAGAGCTTCTTGCGCATCAAGTCCAGATTCTGCAAGCTTCACAAAACCGACTGTAGTATTGAACATTCTTAATCCATTGTGCAGTAGTATGTCTTAAGATTCTAAATTCAAAAAAAGTGGCAGGGCAAAATTTTCAGTGGAAAAAATTAATTGGCTCTTGAAAGGGATAGGAATGCACTTGAACCCACTGATATAACTGTGGCCACCATGTTAGCTCGGGACAGCAAAAAAATCGCACATCGATCCAATCCATCTATCTCCAGCAGCATTGCAGAAGCTGCAAATGGGATTCGAACAATGAATGCTTCTTGCGATTCAAACCACAGATTCACCGTAACGCAACGTGACTTCCGAATGACTGTAACGAATAAGCTGACCAGCTCACCATGCCCTTCGGTCCCAGCGTGCTCTTCATCAGGTCGCCGATCGCGATCGCGCCCACGAATGAGGACAGCCGTGCCGTCTCCGCCTTTTCCTCTTCGGCCTCGCCTTTGAGGATCCGCACGGCATTCAAACTGCCCATCTGTGACATGGTTAGCCTGCAAGGGTAGAAGGACCATCGTGCGAGAGAACGAAATCACGGTAACTAACCCGCTTCATACTTGGTGGGCAACGCTGCAGAAGCTACACAGGCTGCCAATGTGTTCAAAGAAGCCACACACCACATGCTTCGCAGTGCAGATTGTTTTGGTCTGCGACACTTTACATTTCAACCATAAACCTTTGGAGTCAAATTGCGTATCATTTGCGCATGTTTGTATTGCCAATAAGCAACATATGCCAGTAAGTGAGGGCAAGCGGTGCAAAGTGGCTGCTGGTTACAGAACCATAGACGTGGCAAATAGGGTTAGATGTGCGACAGCTTGCACATAACAATTACAGCATATTAAATTAAACGACACACACTTTTTTTGTTTCATATGTGATGCATTGCTTTTTTGCCGCAAATGCGAGTAATGGGAGAAGTCAGTGTGTCGGAACAGAACGAAAACAAAAACGAAACAAAATGATATTTTTGACCGGAATGAAAACGTATTTATTATTTTGTTTTGGAGTGAAACCAAAATATTTTTGATCGGTTTTCGGTTCAAGGGGAAAGTCAACAATCCATAACAACCAATGTCAGGCAACGCCAGAATTAATGCGTACGGTATCTCATGGGTCCGCTTAAGCACATATAGGTCGAGTGATAGCCGGCCGAGCGCTCACTAATCAAAGGGTGCCGCTAGGTGCACTAGCAGATCAGCACTGTAGCAAAACCCAGGGATTGCACACTAAGAGTGTATCGCTTCGTTTTCTACGAGTACAACACTTTGTTACCGAAGTTTTATACTTTGTGTTCATTTAAGTTCGTTTTATCAGAACAGCGGTGTCGAATTACGGCGAGTACACTTGATGACGTGCTGCTTCTGAGATCAGGCTCAGTGCCTCAAAGCACTGAGCATGGTCGGAGAATTTAGAACTTACTTATTGAGAAAAATTAATACTATGTTTTTATCGTTACTTTGCTTCCAAAATTTGTGCACGCGAACCAAAGCCGTCATGAACCGTTACGAATCTTTTTTTTTTTTTTTTTCCCCGTTTCGGAGCTTACCAGAACGGGACTTTTTTCAGTAGAACGAAACTAAAACATTTTGTTCCGACACCCTGCTCTTAGCTTTTGGGGAATTGCCCCCTTTATGTTTGAAACGGAATATAACGCTCTATAGAAACTCTATATACTGGCCGCACAGGTTCAATGTTGAGGCAGTTTACCGACTGGTTCGGTTTAACTTCCCAAGACTAACACCTGGGCTATCACGAGACACTGTAGCGGAAAGTTACTTTGACCAGTTGGTGTTCCTCAAGATTGGACCAAAGTCCAACTATGCGAGTGTTCTTTAGCGTTACGCTCTGACCAGACTCCAGCCCGCGACCTACAATCACTGGGCGAACGCGGGAGGTTGGAGGTGTGTGTCTGCCGCCAGTAAATTCCTAATTAGACTAACCAACTATCCCCCCTTCCCCCCCAAAAAATGTCATACCAGGAACATTAAATAAAAACTTAAAGGCATTCATTCATTATCGGTAACATGTTACCCTAAGGCACACTTTTCGGCTGCCGCTATCACAGGCGGCTTGATACCAGCAAACTCAGTAACTACAGGTAATACTTTATTAAAACGTTCCCCTACATAAGGTGCTATGCCGCGCTCCCGTAAGAAGTTCTCCCTTTTCCCTTCCCCACCAGGCGTTATTTTAGTAGTTCACGTCGGGGGTCCAGCGACACAATCAGACACTGTTTCCATTACTTTCGCTTCAAAAAAAAACAGAAAAACAAAGCTTGCAATATCGTTAAACCACGCAAAATACAAATCTGACTGCCCGGAAAGCCTCCCAAGCCTGGCAGAACGGCCATGAAAATCCTGTCCATAAAAGGAATCGCTACTGCCTTCGGAGTCGGGTCATACGCCCACGACACCGCGACGCAGTCTCTCCGCTAAATGCGTGTTAAAGTTGCAAGCTACAAACATCCTGATTAACCCGCACGGAAACTGTAAATGCGCGAACGAAAAATCATGACGGGTTAACTTTCGCGAAATTTCTCCAAGAGCCGGCAAACTAGAATGAATTAGTTGAGACACCGGCACCGGTTACGCTCTGCACACTACGATCGCGATAGGCGCCTCGCTTCTTGCTAAGTGAAACAACGTTAGATCGAAATCTAAGTGGACATCGCAGATACGTTAAAAAGTAATAATGCTCAGACGGGGCGTTCACGTCAGTTCAGACCTGAGCAAGTCACACGTGCTTCCCGAACAAAAGCTACCGTCGCCATCCATGCCGACCCTGCGGGAACTTCGAGAGCAAATATTTGGAACAACGCACGTTCACGCTGACATTTCACGGCCCGACACTTCATTTTCATCGCTTGGAAAAAGAAGAAAACTTACCGGCGATTAGGGTAACAGCACACGTTGAAAAGTTAACGAGGGATACACCACAAAGCGCACGCTCACTTGCCAAAGACCGTAGCCTAATTCTCGCACTTTAATGTAGCAAAATATTCTTTAAAATTAAGTCTAATAAAATTTACTTAGAACCTTACTTTTATTTAAATGACCTTTTTAAAGGAAATGACTAACAGTGCACATAATTTAATTTCGGTACGAAACAACGGCTTATAGACTTCTTCAGATCTTGCCGATATAAACAAACATGGCGTCTGCTTCAGCGGATGCGCGGACCGCGGAACGAAGAAAACAGGTAATTACTGCTTTTATTTCCCTCCACGATACTTTATGACACACCAGTTAGGATTGCGGCTTCGTGACTCGAGTTGAGATCTTGTCGAGATTGATTTTCCGATCGCTAACGTCGCCCCAGCTGAACGATCCAGCCCGCCGTACGGGAGCGACGTGATGTCATCGGCCCCGATCACATGTCCCGTGCAATAGAAAACGTAGATTCATTTATTTTTGTCATTCTACCAAGATTTTTCTTCTAGCGCGTCGTAAAAAAACGTGTTCGGCGCCGATTTCGGTGCGCCTACTCCTCTCTCTCTCTCTTTTTTTAACGACCTCGATCGTTGTCGTATTTGGTTTGCGGTGCGCGTCACCTGTGTCAGCGCCGTTTCCGCCGCAGCACAATTCGTCGCACACACCTACACTTTTTTTAGAAAGGTGTGCGTCATTCTGGTCTGTCAGTGTCTGCGGCGCAACAGCGTATGGACATGATTTTCATCCCCTTCATCTTTCCGATCGGCGGCTGCACGTCGGTACGTCGCGCGTGGCCGTTCGCCGAGAGGACCCGAGTGACGAGATACGACGTCTACCAGTTCCCACCGAACGCGGTATGGTACGGTTCGAGCGCAAGACGGACTACACGCTTGCGTTCGCACTACCGATGGTGTATGTGTGTACAATGTGTGTATGCATGTATGTGTGGCGCTGCGCCAAGAAAACAGCCGGTCGTGTCAGCTGCTCCGTTTCCGGCCCTACTTGAGTTCGACGCACTAATAACTCATCGAGTCAAGTTAACTGTATCCGCTCGATGTCATAGTTGCGGACGAAACGGCTTTTCAGACGACACCCCGCTGTTCCGCGGTTTGCGTAACTCTGTCTGGCCCTCGACGTCGTTTGTTCTAGAGACTTTTTCTTTTTACTGCCTCGACGCCGTCGTGCGACTCGCCGCGTTGTCAACGCGAGAAAGAGTGTGCTCGAAGGACGCGGCTAGCGCAACTACTGTTGCGACGTAGCGGTCGCGCAAATTTGCCACGGCTATCGCGGCGACAATCAGGGCGTCGCTTTGGCACTGATAGATCGCCGATGAAGGCCTTCTCTCCTTCGGCTGTAGTTGACTATCAATTAGCCTGCTACAGAAGTACCTTGTGCGACTCGATAAGTGCCGTCGTGTGTGTATGACAGTGTTCGCAGAATCATTTAACTGCCATCACGTGTCTGTCTCGTTAAACATTCAGTCGTTTCGTTATATCTGAGGCTTCGAAACACCCCGTTAAACAGCGGGCATAAAAAAAAAAAAAAAAAGAAAGTGTTCGCATTCCGCACTACCGTTATACCGTATGTTGCCGCGCGTAACACTCCGACCTGCGCATAAACGGCCAACCCGGTTTGGGCAGGGTCGGATTTTGTCGAAAGCGTTAAAGGGGCGTGTGATGAGGGCTGCGACGTATGTTTCGAATCCAGTTACGCGCAGAAATATACGGTACGCCCGCAGCCGAGTCTGCGTGCGAAGCAGATAACGGAGCGAGGAAAAAAAAAAAAAAAAAAAAAAAAAAAAAAAAAAAACGACGACGCTGTCGGTGCGCATGCTGTCATTCATCGAGCATCTCTGCCCTGCGCGTACCTAAAACTGCCGTTTCCTCTTCCTCGGTCACGTGACCGGTCACGTGTTTGCCACGCGCGCGTGAAGCGCTTTATTTCGGTTACTCCCTTATCGGCCCCGCCACGAGACGCGTCTGTTGTCGGTGGTGTCCGGCGAAACCTTGCACCGGGTTCAGACCGTCGTTGCTGCGATAGCGAACCCCGATGCGGATGTTGGGGGGTGCACGTGTCTGTGTGTTGCTGGAAGACGAGCTGTTTGCTTGTTCCGCTCGGCCGTGTATGAGCGCGTGTGTAGCGATACTTACGTGGCGAGGTCATCGATTCACGTGCAGGAGCGTTATCTTCGGCGACCGATGAGGAAAAAAAACACAAGAAAATGGATATAAAGGGGGAGGAGCCCGGTCAGCTCGCGCTGCTGTTGGGGATATATCTAGCGAGTGATGTTTTTTTTGTTTTGTCTCCCGTAGAGAAGTGTTATGGATGTGTACAAGGTTTTTTTCATCCGAGATTCTAAGCTGACTATAAAGAGCAATGTAATACCAATTTAGACGTGCAGTTTATTCATTCAAAACTTTATATTCATTCATGTGGCAAAAAAATTACGGGTTATTCTGGAGACATTGAAGGCCAAGTTTGCCTTGCTTTAAAATTTTCTGCTCATTACGTTACTGCGGCCAGGTCTGACATTTTGAAACAACGATAGTGTGGCAATAAAATATCTTTCAGGTGTTTCCGGGCATTCGTGCTTGCTTCGTGTCATCCTTTTGCATGCAAGAAGCTCGTGGTAGAGTTTTGACGACTTCAAAAACGCAGTAAACTCTCGTTATACTGAAATTGCTTAATTCAACCCGCTGCTTAGTGGTTATAGCGTTGCAACCTTGAGCTAAAAGTCGCAGGTTTGATTTTGGCTGCGGCAGGTGCATTTTGATGGTGGAAAAATGCATGAACGCTCAAGCACTTCGATTTAAGTGTACGTTAAAGAAGGCCTCATATTCAAATTGTAGTTCAGGCACACAAAAAAACAGATAATTTGAAGTGCACTAGCATTTGATTCGGCTTAGTACAGATTGGCAAGGCCGGAAATCTGCACAGGACGGCCTGGTGCAAGATACACAATCACTCTTTGCGTTTATTACCAAGCCGCGGAAGCAAGCAAACGTCACTCCACCAGGTGGCGGCAGCTCCTTGGGGCTAACTGTATCATGTAATGATAATCCACTGGCGAGGCAGCTGCACACGGTTGCCAGCAAGAATTTTGTCACTGTCATATCGTCACAGTCGAGTACTTGTCTTTGTCTCAGTTGACGTTTTACGAGCACCCACGTTGTTGGCAGTGTACATCTCGTGTGACTATGACTCTCATCCAAGCCACTGTGCCTTTGACAAAATACTGCTTATAACAAAGTCAATCACATGTACTTCGTTATGTAACGAGGGTTTACTCTGTGACAGCACTCCTTTAAATTAAAGAATGACATTGTGTTGCCAGAGCGAAGCAGTGTGTAGAACAGATAATTAATGCATTGAGTGCACATCGAAGAAACCCCAGGTGGTCAAAATTAATCCGGAGTCCCCCCACTACGGTGTGCCTCATAACCAGATTGTGGTTTTGGCACATAAACCCTAGAATTAAATTTTGTAATTTTAACAGATAATCAGCCGTTTGAGTTACAAAACACATGAACAGAAGTGAAACATAGTCATGTTATCCATGCCATTGCACTTGGCATAGAAAGAGTGCACATGAAGTTTTATTAGTGTTTGTGGCTGGACGATATTGCAGTAGATAATAAGAGAACAAAGTGACATTGAGCAAGCCATGCAGTTGAATCAATCCTTCCGTTGCACTCCAAAACAAAACAGATATCGAGAGAAGCAAAACACAGTTGTGCCATTGCTCCGGTATTGACAGATTGTACGTGAAGCTTTATTGACACTTAACCTCAATTGACTCTTCGAGAACCAGAGATATTAAATGGCTTGATAAATCACGCAGTTTCTTAATTGTAAAACAGGATCTCGACAAAAAAAAAAGTGCCATTCGTGTAGTTACAATTCATAAATAAGCAATAGTTGTTAGAAATCATACGGGTAAACTGGGAGATAATAGCCTCAAAGTAGATTCCAGCGGCTCGTCAAACGTTAATGTTATTTCTAAAGTGGAAATATTTCTCCGCTTTCTCATTCTCTGAACAAGCTTTACTGGCAAAATATCGGAAAGAGTTGGGTTTCGAGATCACACTATACTGAATAACTGTGCCAAGACCTTCTTCTTATATCTAAGAAAAGCTTAGCAATGAATATTTTAGTGAAAAGGTGCGTTAAAGACCGGTGCAAGGGTTTGCCATGGATGTGGACTGCCCTCGCTAGCCAAGGCAAATCCACCAATGCGATCAGTCTGTTTTGTTTTCGTCAATAGCAAAAATGTGAAAGCTAGAAAAGAAATAAAACGAAAAATATACTTTGGCTTTAATAAATATATATTTAATAAACACTTTCGGCAACAAAGCACAGCCCACCCGACTTGGCCTGCATTATGAAGCTGTTTATCATAAATAGTTGTGCATCAAGGACCTGCACAAGGACAATACCACCAACACAGTAGCAAAACAGCACATACAAGCACTTGTACGGCCCGTTTCATTTCTGTGTTAACAGTATCATCTTTGTGCTAGTAATTGTAGTGCAGCAATTTTTGAAGATGTTTCAATAACTTGCCCAGCATCTGGATATTCTGAACGGTTTCAGTTGACCAAAAACTTTCTTAATCCATATTATTTATCAATTTTTTTTTACTTAGAGTGGAGGGAATAATGGTGAGCCTAGAAAGGAGAAAAAGCCATTGTTTCTGTTGCAGCTCGGCTGCTCTCCAAGTATCTGTCATCGGCGACATGTGACGCAGTTGAATGCAGAGCCTGGAAAGTTTTCTTGTGTGGCCAAACAATGAAAGGGAGTCACGGTTATGTGAGCAGATGCAAAAGTGCTTCGGGTTAAACCTTGAAACATTGGAAAAACTTCCAAACGTCTCTTGCATTAAGCAGTTTTTACAGCTGTGCTGTATTAACTGAAAACTTCAGTTTCCATGATGGGACAGTCGCGTAACATGGTAGGTAACATTTTCACAACACAATTATAGGGGGCACTAGAGAGAGAAATGCTAATTCAGCATAGACCAAGTATTCTTGCTAAACTATATCTTCGTTAATTTTGCAGCAATAGCTGCATTACTACATGAGAAAATTGTCAAAGCTCCCATTTTCGAAATTTCGCGCCGGTGTGTCGGTGACATTGCAGATTTTTAAAGTGTGTTTTTTCGAATTTGAACGCTTTTGGCTGAGTGAAAGTTCTTAAAGAGTAAGTTCTTGCTTAAGTTATTCAAGAATGAACTAAGCCTCTGACCAGGCGCTGTCATATAGCTTAACAAGTGTCTTCGCACATTAACAGTGGCCTTTTTGTAATTGGACACTCCAGGTGAATTTTTGTTGTCTCCATGATGTTCTGTATATATATATATTATCTGTATGCTGTATGTTCATCTATGCCGTATATGCAAAGTAGATGCTATACTGTTGAACCGCCAAAGTTGCTCAGACCAGATCTTGTATTTCTTTTGACTGAATTATTCCTTAGAATTTTTTAACAATCACAGCATGCTAACAAAAGTCGTGAGGCATTTCACACGCAATGCGTACCGTTTATCTTGAATCTTCAGCCTGTCAAAAAAGTGATTTAACTTCACTGCCGCCATTCTTTACGGTCAGCACAGTAGCACCCGTGCTATGCCACTATAGGCCCTACACAGCTTAAAAGATGTTTAAGCGTGCCATAGATTTTAACACACCCACTTATGTCACATCCAAGTATACTAAGAGCACCGTCTAAGGAGTTCAAACGCAGTGCTATACCTTGCTATTGCTGTCAGTGGTTTGTGCGAAACTGGCAATTCTTGCGTCATTTCCTGATGCAGCTTGCCTTATTTTTCTCTCTTGTGGCCCTCTAATGAACCACAGGTAGTTAAAATTAATCTAGAGCCTCCCACTACGAAGTCTCTCATAGTCCAAGTATTGCTTTTGAATGTTAAAACTTATAATTTGAAGTACTCGCAGCCTTTCGAGCAGCTGTTGTGTAACGGGACTCGATTATGAATTTGTCTTATCTGCAACTTGCCCAAACCTCTCCTACGTTATTTGAAGTTACATTGGGCTTTCTGTGCTGTTGCAGCTGCTGGTCGGTGAGTTGCCCGGTGACTTCCTGCGAGTGGACACGACGCCTGCCTCTGGCACGCCTAGCCAGATCTCGGTTGACGAGCAGACTGCCATCGCACTTCAGCAGCAGCTGTCAGGAGCGGCGTTCACCACTGCCCAGGCTGTTGGACGACTCAGCATCTCTGTCATACAGGTGGGTCACTGTGAGGAGTAGTAGACCCATCGGTGTAGTGAAGATGCTCACACTTGAGCAGGTTATGAGTATTCCTTTCAGGCATTGCGTACACAATTGTAGATGCCAAGATAAGTCCTAGCAATTCAAAGCAGTGATGAAAATAATTATGCTTGTGATGATTTGCATGCATCTTAAGGTGGTTATGAGTTTAACTGTTCTCCAAAAATTAAGAGGAGCCTTGCAAGACATACTGTATACATGTTTTGCTGCGACGTGTATGTGAACGCATAGCGGGTCCTCTTTTGCTGACTTTGTCAGAAAGGGATTGCCACCTGCTGCAATTTCTTGCCTGGCTGTTAAAGTAAACTGGTGCGTGAAACAGTCGACATTGCTCCCACACCTCAAATATGTTTGCGAACTTCAATATAACTGAAATTCTTGATATATCAAAGTATTTAACTTTTTATAACTTATGGTCCGTAGAACACCATGTATGTAAAAGGATGGTAGCAGGGGAATTTGGGAGAGGGGGGGGGACGTGTGGTAACGTTATCAAGAGCATGCCAGGGGCCTTGCTGGTGTGCGTCACATTGTCACGCACACCATCACATTGTCACGTAGACTGGCACGCGTAGAAAGATGAAGGATCCTTCTAAGTTTGTCTTCTCTTGTTTGCCTTTTGTTCATGCTTGATGAGCTGTAATCTGCAGCACGTCTCTTGTCGTAATGCAAAAGCTATCGCTTGCAAAGATATCAACCGAAAATTGGTTCTGCCAGGAACTTTTTAAGCGAGCATGCTACCTATGTACCCTTGGGAAAATTTAAGAAGCTTTTTGCAGGTTTCTAGGAAATCTTTTTTTGGATTTAAGTAGTTTAGCCCATAGCTAAAAAAAAAATTGGAAGCCTCAACTTCAGCGCTTGTGCTGTTTGTGCAGGCAAAGCTGGTGAAGAACTATGGCGTCACACGGATGGACCCTTACGTGCGGATTCGCATTGGACACAACGTGTACGAGACACACACGGACTACAACGGTGCCAAAAACCCTCACTGGAACAAGTTGTTCCATTGGTAAGGCCTCTTAACCATTGGTTAGGCCTCTATTGGTTGGGGCTCTGCCAAGCATGAGCTGTACTCGTCATAGCTGTTTGCACCAATATTGCCAAGGACGCGCCGTACTCGTCCAGGCCACAGCTGCTTCACTTGTCGTAGACGAGCGGCGCTTGTCAAGTCACCGGCGTTGGCCATTTCATTTTCGGTGCTTGAAGATATCCTTCCGTGCTTTCGACTCCTTTTGCTATCATCTGTTCACATATTTACGCTCGAACTATGCACGTGTGCAGAAGGAAAGACTCTTTCTTTGAGCAGATGTCTTCCATTGATATTTCAGGGGAATATTAGTGATAAACTGCAGTTATATTTCTCGAATGTGAATACAATGCATAGTAATTTGCTTGAGTAAGACAGTAATTGGTAAAATTTGTAGACTTTGTTCTTCGCGAAAGATTTTGACTGTTACAGGGTTAAAGGCCAACTGCAAACAAATTTTGGGCTGCATAAAAAGCCTAGTTTCAGAGAGTGTAGAGCAGCTTCTGTGCATAATTTTACGTTCAAATTATGAGTGGATGTGTCGCAAAATGTTGACAAACATAGGCATTGTTGTTACAAAAAAAAACGATACATTTTCATTGCAGGTCTTGAATGTGAAGTTGAAGAATTTTATCTTCTTTTTCAGCTTCCTCTCGCCGGGCGTCACAGCCTTCCTCGTAGAAATTTATGATGAGGTAAGCATACAATTCCACTTTGGACCCTTCTTTCGGCAATGCACATGGCACATATATTACTGCGCATAGTACGAGCTATAGCAAACGAGCAGTGATTGGAGCTTGCATTAAGCTTGTTATTTTCTTTGATGGATAGGTGTCGACCCAGTAACGATGGTACAAGTTATGGTACGCAGAGACAGGTGGTCATGGTATACTCCATGACCACACGCTTGTGGTTTCTGTGATGTGTACGAGCAAGCTATGTACACGAGTAAGGAAAGACGGGAATTGTGTTCATTGCTCCCTTGGAGTTGGCTGCACCTCATGGTGTCAATAAATGAGCAAGCTCTGTACTCGCTGAAGTGAAGGACTCCCCCGCAATGCTCCCACTTATGTTGTTCAATGTTTATTCCCAGTGCATGAAATTTTCATTAAGCGAGGGACCCATTTCAGGCCTGGCTCCTACACAAGTGGTAATCAAAAATATGATAATGTCGTAGCTTTGTGTGCATACACTGCCTGTACACAGCAATCCAGAAGTAACTGAAGTGTTGTGGCCAAGCAGTTTCATTATTATTTCTTTAAGTTGTTTTTTTATAGTGGAATCATATTATTATTGACATGCGGCCATATGAATTACTGCAAGATTGATGTTGGCAGCATATCGAGACCCATGACCGGCATAATCTGGGAGTAGATGAGAAGCTAGGAAAAATAGGCCTTATTCAAGTTGCGTCTTCTGGAGCTTTTGAACAGTTGTCCAAGACCCACTTTCCTGCGCTGGTTTTATCAGATCTGTAGAACGCTTCATAGACATGTGCCCGCTACAGTGCATGGCCACTTGTGTGTGATCTGAGTTCATACGGTATAGAGACCTGCGTCTTTATTCTAGCAAACCTAAATGAAGATGCCCTACCGCTTCTTTGTTCTAGCTCAAGACCTCAAGGTCAAATTTTTTGGCCCTTATCATTCATCAAAGCAGTTCGCTTCTTTGATTGCCAGGTTCATCCACGGAAAAAAAAAAAGAAGAACCTAAAATAAATGTGCACCTTGCATTGCTGCAGTGACGTGAACTTGTTTCGTCGCTTTTGGTAGCTAAAAATCTGGATAAACCAGGTAAATGCCACCGGCAATTATTTTTGTTAAATGACGCAAGAAATTTAATGTTTCATAATTTGAGTGAAAAAAAAAAAAGCAGCAGTGAGTGCAAAATCTTCTATCAGAGTTGTTGGAAAACGTAGGTCACTGTATGTTGAGTTAGTGTAAGAAAAGTGAAAAAAAAGAAAAAAAAAAAGATGATCTCGGTATGTGTGTGGTGGTTGTGCAGTGTGCTTTCACAGTTAACGAGAAGATAGCCTGGGCACATGTGGTCATCCCGGAGGCTGTCTTCTCTGGCCAGACCGTCGACATCTGGCACCCGTTGTCGGGTCGCCAGGGTGAGTCCAAGGAAGGCAACATCAACCTTGTCCTCTCCTATCAGGTGCGTGCAACAATGAAAGTGCCTGTGTGCGGTTCTGTACTGTTGGGCTGAAATGAAACTGTGGACGGGGTGAAACAAAAGAACACCTCTTATGTTTAATTGCTCGAATTTGATACGCATGATCGTGACACTATCGGGTGCACTCTATATAGCCTTAAGTGCAGCATCTGTCACGCACACCGTTATGTACACTGCCACACTGTCATGAACACTGTCACATATACCGTATTTACTCGAATCTAACGCGCACTTTTCCGATAAAACAGGTCCAGATATTGCGTGCGCCTTAGAATCCAGTACGACCTTAAACCTGCGTTACCATATAGCCGTCGGTATTTCAAGATGGCCACCTCGCATGCGCTTCGAGCCTAGCTATACTCTAGCCTAGCTACCGTAGCTTCCTTCATGTGCTGCAGTACACGTCCTTAGGCATTAGTCTACTGTCTGTCTTCCCATTTTTTGCGTCTGCTCTATCAGCATAAAGTGCCGAGTTCATCATGATGCCACGTTTAAAAGGAAAGTGATCATGTCTGCGGAGACGTACGGAAATCGGGCCGCATCACGGGCGTTCGGAGAATCCGAAACTTGCATACAGGACTGGCGCAAACAGAAGGAGAGGTTTTTCGCTAGCAAAGCAACGCGAAAGGGTTTCAGTGGACTGAAGCAGGACGTATTCTGTGACGATCCACTTCGGTGATACGATCGCCTTGGCCCTATCTTGAAAGCGATCTGCGATGGGGAAAGTACGCCGCGCGCTGTGTTTTCGCTGCTTAGATGTTGCGTTGAAGCAAGAGGTTAGCATGAAGGTCAATTTGCTCGCCGTGCTTTGTCACTCCAGGGTTTTGACAGCGAGTTTCCGCGGTCAACAAGCGAGATGTGTTCGTTTGCTTGTGTGCACTACACTGTGCTTTTTCATTTATTTAGTAAGCGAATGTTTGCAAGTTTATACGGCCGATAAAACTGCTATCATTACTTCGTATAGTGGTCTACTAATTTGCTATTACAATCGATGCTTCGCTTTGGGCGAAACTGCGACTTTTTTTATTCTTCGCAACTTCTGTGCATCGGTAGGAAATCTGATTTTCCAAATGACAGAAAGTTGTATTTCTGTTGGAAAGCATGAGGGCAGCAGTACTGTAAAGGATGTGTTTCTTTTTTTTTTTTTGGTCACGTAAAACGGGTGCGCGTTAGTCAAGGGCACGCTTCAATCGAGTAAGTACGGTACTATCACCCAGTTGTGCATGCCGTCCAGCACACCGTCACATTGTCATTTACACTATCTACTGCCATGCACACTGGAAAATGTAGAAAGATAAATCACCTTTCTGAGTTTGTTTTCTCTTGTTTGCCATTTGTTAAGGCTTGATATATAACCAGCTTCCGCATGCCAGCCTTTGTAGTAAAATTAGTTTCCGTCTCATCAGCCACTTTTTAAACCCTGACGTCAAAGAATTTGGTGTCGAAATAAGCAAAGGCCTGCTTCATTAATTTCTTTCCCACAGCACCGCCGTGTACCTGTGATGCTGATCTATTATTGCAACTGGATTTTGTAATGCGCTGCAGTTTCTCGCTTCACTTTCTCAATATGAACCTTGCTTACGAGAACCTAATGCAAAAGCGAGACCATTTTATTTTAGCTTAGGGTACTTTGGTGGATGGCCGTTACCCTCACATTCCGTTATTGTTGTGTGCATTGTTAGTAGCCCATAGTATTTTTACCTCTCTTCTTGCCTTTCAGCGTTATGGTGGATGTCCTCTAGTAAGTTTTTTCGTGGGGACTTGAGATATTATATTTAATATTGTTTAGTATTGCCCCAACGTCCCTGTGACAGGGCAGTGGCGCACCGACGGGGGGGGGGGGGTTGTAACCCCCCCCTGAGGCCGACTTAACCCCCCTCTTTTGTTTAACCCCTTTTCTTTCTTTGCGCATTTGAGTACTGCAACTAAGATGTAAGACCCACCAATCGTCGCACACTCACAAAAAGCGAATTTTTATGACAATTTCCCATGAAGAAATTGAAATTAGTGCTATTTAGATGGTATTGGCAACTGTCAACCCCCCCCCCCCCCCTGGCAGAGAGCCTGGGTACACTACTGTGACAGGGCGTTACGTTGACTGGGGCATGGCACTTTCCAGTAACACTTGATGAGGGCTAGTTGGTTCTTGAGCGAAGGTATGAAGTAACAGCGCGTTAACAAGCGCTGACTGCCAACGTTTATTACAAGAAAACCAGCCTTTTATACATACTCAATATACATGCGCACATCAAACAATCGCTAATCACAATGTCAAGACTTTATTTCTTTCTTTTGTGTCACCTTCGATGCTAATCCAAAAGGCCTCTAAGCACAAGTGCCATGTTTTTTACAATGGTCAGCTAAATGGCTTATCCGTTCTTTACGTTGTTGCTTCGATCATTATTGTCCATTTCTTTCCCACAGCACCGCCGCGTACCTGTGAGATGCGTGCTGACATGTATTATTTGCAACTGGATTTTGTAATGCGCTGCAGTTTCTCGCTTCATGTTGGGGAAAGCCTGCATCTCTAACCTTGCCAGCTCAAGATGAACCTTGCCTTATGATGAACCTAATGGCAAAAGTGAGACCATGTTTATTTTAGCTTATGATTTGTACTCTTGGTGGATGGCCGTTACCCTCACATTCCGTTATTGTTGTGTGCATTGTAAGCAGCCCCATAGCATTTTTACCTCTCTTCTTGCCTTTCAGCGTTATGGTGGATGTCCTCTTGTAAGTTTTTTCATGGGGACTTGAGATATTATATTTAATATTGTTTAGTATTGCCTCAACGTCCCCGTGACAGGGCGTTACGTGACTGGGGCATGGCACTTTCCAGTAATCTCTTCTGTGTCTAATGAACAACATTTCTCCGACACATTGTCAAGGCAGACGTGTGAAGTGAAACTACTTCCAGCTTTTCTCTGTACCGAAGCCATGTGTCTCATGTTGTCTAGATAAACACCCGCGCACTGTTAGAGTGTACTGTCTTGTGATAATGTCGCTTGGAAATGCCGCTCGGCATGTCGATTTCATTCCAAGAACAGTGCTGCCTAGGAAGTCGCTTCTTAATGGGACATTCTTTCCCACCATTCCAGGCAATTCCTCCGGGATCCCTTGCCGCACCGCCTGTGGTTCTGGTCAACACACCCTACATGATGCCGGGTGTGGTGCAGTACCCTGCTGCTGCTGGTATGTGCAGGCCTGTGAATCTTCAAAAAGAAAAAGTGAAAGACAGAAGTGTAATGAAATTTGCTTTATAACTGTAGAAGTTGGCCGGGCCACGGCAGCTAGTATTTCGTTTCGGGTGAAATGCAAAGACGCTCGTGTACTTGGATTTTGGTGTACATTAATAACACCAGGTTGCGGCAATTAATCCGGAACTCTACCCTGCGACGTAACCCTCATAACCTACTCTGCAGTTTCGGGACATTAAACCCCGCGATTTAGTTTATTCAAGATTTATTTAGAATGGTATGAACAGGCACTCGTCTTTAGTTGCACAGGGGTCTGTTGCAGAGACACATTCAGAAAGTTTTTCATTGCTGTTGACAGCACTTTCTCTCCGTCCTTTGATTCTTTGACGCATGCATGGCTGTGACGTGTGGTTTGTCTGAGCCAGATACATTTGCATGAATGAGCGTTTGGTGCCATTGAATAGAGCATATGTTTACCGTGACCTGGATTGCAATATTTGCCCCCAAATTGCCCGATCACAGGTTCTCTTCCTGCGATACTGTGGAAAATGTGTTTTAAGCGATTTTACTTTACTTAAAATAAAAGTCGTTGCTTTTGTTTTACTAGTTGTATGCTTGAAAATTTTTTCGATGTACAAGTACCAAGTTTCCGGTCTCTGTTTCAGGCTATGTGTACCCACCATACACCGTGCCCGTCGCACGACCTGGCATGGTGGCTCCCGGTCCCGGCTTCAATCCGGCATTGCAGCCAGCTACTCAGCAGCTGCCACCACCAGCCCCGATCACCGAGGACGACGTGAAGCAGGTGAGGCAGAACAAACTGCAAAGCAAACATGTAGATCGCTCAAGTCGACTGTTGGACCTAAAAAGCCTTAGAGAATGTCTGGTTGGACATTGGTTAGCATAATTGTTGACTGTGCTACTTTAGAAATTCCTTCGATTATGCGTACTCAATCACTGGAACTTAATTTGCTGTTAAGTGGTGACCTTTCTTTGCAACCCTGCATGAGTGGAAGAGCAGGTCCTGTGGTTGTCATTCAAACAGCTTTCACATGGTCAAATGCATAATTATGCCGGATAGATTTTACATGTTAAAGGTAAAGAAACCTCTGGGTGTCTTTACTGTAACTTTGGTTAATCATGCACATCTTTTAGGGCACGGTTTTCCTTGCCTGTCCTTGTTCCGGAATCCTTTCTTTTTTTCTTGCTCGCTTGAAGCGTGGTGAATGTGCAAATGCGTGTTTCAAGTGGAAATTCTAGAAGCACTTTTCTTGCCATGATGTATGCAAAGGAAAAGCCATTCGATTAACTGTAATGAAACTAGTTGAGTAATTTGCCAGCCTGCCCCCCCCCCCCCCCTCACCTGTCGTGCATGCTTCATAGCATTACTGCGATCGAGCTGCTCACCCTTGCACGCTCTCACTTGCACCCTGCAGCACGTCTGCACGTGGACCATGACATAGTCATGCAATGCGCCGTTTGCAAGCAGTAGCTCAAGCATTTGACCATCTACATCCGCGGAAATTTCCCTGTACTTTGCCACTGAAATTTCATTATACTGAAATCGGCTATAAACACACCTCACACAGCCCCTTGAAATCCTCCACCAAGGGCCCTTGCTACCCGCTCCTCCATCCCTCCGCTCAACGATGTACCTCTGCAAGTCATGCAACGAATGCCCATGCAGCTGTGTTGACTAAAGGGCAACATCACTCTCGCAGAGATATGCATTGGATGTGCGAGATGCGTATAGTGGAATATACTGCCGTAGTGTCCAACGCGGGACTGCCTGCGATGCCTGTTGCTAAATCGAAATTGCTAACAATGACACTGCCGCTTTCCAGTCTTTTCTTCTGCGGTCGCTTTTAGTCACGCAGCGCGCAATTTAAAAGGTACGCTTGCAAGCAGCAGCTTGTAATTCAAGCATTTGACCATCTACATCCGCGGAAATTTCCCTGTATCGTCCCGGTCTTCCTTTGCGGTGACACTGAAATTTCATTATACTGAAATCGGGTATAAACACACATGGTTATATTGAGGTTCTAAGTACAGGGTGTTCTATGGACATGAAGTTGTAAAAAGTTAAATACTTTGTTATGTAGAGAATTTCGTTAACCTCAATAAACAAAATTTGTTATATAACCGAGAACCTCAATAGAACAAACTTCAGTATAATGAAATTCTTTTCGACGGAATACTCTGGAATTAAATTTAACTTATGTAACTGTGTGTTCAATGCAGGTTCAAGAGATGTTTCCGGAGATGGACGCCGAAGTGGTCAAGGGTGTCCTAGAGTCCCACCGAGGCAACAAGGATGCAGCTGTAAATGCACTGCTTTCCATGAACGATGCCAGCGCTTAGACACTGTCCTGTACATAACAATTAAATGAAAGAAAATTTGGCCTGACAGAAATCTTAACCCAAGGCTGGAAGTAGCCAAGTCTTAAAGGACCCCTTTTTTTGTAAAGGCTTTTATGGAGCACACTAATGACAGAAACGACGCTGGTGGTGTTTTATACCTGTGCCATACGGACGAGTTGAACGTCATTAAGAATCTAGGTTAATAAGTTTTGTAATAACTTTATATCTAAGGTTGCTGCTACTACACTGGCATTTTTGAAGACATTAAATGTCGGGACATCCGTGGAAGTTGGGACGGCGATAGCTACAGTGAATGCAGCAAGTTTGTTTGCCAGTTGTAATATCGTCAGAAATGCTACTTGGGGAGGCATAAGTTCGAACAATGCCACTAAAACGTTTCATATTTATGTATAGGCACATTTTATGTAGAATTGCTTCAGATTGATCTTGTAATCTGTGTGTGATGAGTGGCCGCAACTGCTAATTTTGGAGTGAGAATATGCATTCGACAAAAAATGAGTTATGAGAACGCTTTGTGGGGCAAGTGGCATTACGTTTTGATGCCATTAAGTATGCCCATGTGGCACCATGCAACTGACATGAAACTTCAAGGCGTTTAGCATGCATGTCCGTGTGGCACGGGTATTAGCCACAGGAGTTGTCTGCGGAGGTTCGTGCGACATTTGTTGAACAGTTGAGTGTATGTATAAAGTGTTTAATCAATGTTACAGATTTACTGGCTATGCTTATAAAAGGGACTCGACGCGAAAGGGTTCTTGAACTTGGAGTTTAGTATATGAGGCTCCTCAGTTTAAGGAGACTTAACGCTTCACTAATGCTCCTTGGTGGCTTTTGCGATGAGGAGCTGCTTGAGGAACACATGTGTCAGGGGTCTTCTGCAGAAGCTGAGGGTGCGACATCACAAAATGTTAGTTCTGGCTTTGCCAAGGAGCACTGTTTGAGTCAATTTAGTGCCGGCACTGGAATCGGCGCTGTACCGAATATAATGTAAATGGAAGATGGCTCATTCGTGCGAAACTTCATCTGGAGGTGGCATTTTGTGGCGCATGCATTTAATGCCACATTTGTGACGAGGGGGCAATACTTGCCTGTTTAGACCAGAATAAATCGAAACTGTGCAGTCGCGTGCACAGACTGCCAGAGAACAGACGTGGAATTCGCAGGGACTGGACGGGTGGTGCCCCCTCTCACTCTAAGGACAAACCAAAGCACGATGTTTTCATCACAGCAATGACAGATGGAGCCATCATTATATTCCAGCAGGTTCTCCCGAGCGGTTGTGGAACTTGCGCAAATGAAATAGCGGCACCACTTCTCACTGTAAAAGCAAATTAAGGGACATGCCATCTTTTGTCCTAACAAACACAGATGGCGCCACTATTCTGTTCTCGCAAAATTTGTAATTGCCATCGGGCATCACAGTGGGCAACGTTATGGCAGACGCCATGTGTTGCCCTGACAAACATAGATTGCGCTACTGTTAAATTCCCGCAAATTTTCTATTTGTCGTCTGGCAACGCTGCAGGCAGTGGGTATCACTGATTTATGTTGCACTGAATATGCAAGTATTCATTGAAACGAGGCATTAAGTTGCGTCCACTGTGAAAAGCCACCTCTGTAGGAAATTTCAGCCAGCGCTCTTGCTGAAAGAGTCCCCATTTATGCAGGATTAGATACAGGAACATTTCTCCTAGATAATGT
Source organism: Dermacentor silvarum (assembly GCF_013339745.2). Taxonomy (NCBI): domain Eukaryota; kingdom Metazoa; phylum Arthropoda; class Arachnida; order Ixodida; family Ixodidae; genus Dermacentor; species Dermacentor silvarum. Next base: position 107,125,007 of record NC_051162.1, on the reverse strand, counting down.
GTCATAATTCTTTTTCACTGTTCTTTCTGTTGCAACGCTACATACTTCTCGTTTCGATCAATGCTCGAAAAAAGTGTCTCACTTTACTTTTCACTTGCCTCGTAGAGTGTTAAGATTCACACACTGACACTGCAGGTTAATCAAGAAGTAGTTTGTTTTGGTTGCAGCCCTGCGGATAAGATTTACTTTTCTTTGAATGCTGTGCATTCACTTGTTTAACATTCACACTGTTTAAGCAGCTTCCGCGGGAATTCAAATATACTATGTATACATATGCATTGAGCAAGTCTTCAGCAAGATGCTTGTCTTTTTATCTATATGATTTACTTTGAGTGTGTTTAGTTCGCGGGCCCAGTGCATTTTGCGAGAGTCGTCAAAAAGGGCATGTCGGGTGCTGGTGCTTTCTTGCGCGTCTGTTCCATTTGTATTGCTTGCAGGCTTAGAATGCAAATTTGGGTGTTGTGTGAAAGCTGTTTTTTTTTAGCACTTTGTTCGAAATGCACGGATAGAATTTCAGGCTGCTAACTTTCACTTCGATCACTAATGATCATGCGTACAAGTGTTGTGATGTCTTGCATAATTTCGCTGTAGATTAATATATTTGCACAAATATAATGCGAGTTTTCTGTTTTTTTGTTCTTTTTGCTTAATAATGTGCCATAAATTTTTGCTTATAAGTGAGCCTAGAGCTGTACCCAAAACCATGCTTGATATGAATGTACTGGTTAAGTAAAAATAACTGATAGAATTATCAAATGGCTTGCACTCACCAGCTTTGCAATTATCTGCACACATCAGTTTCTTTCCTTCATTAAAGGGGCCTGAAGCACATTTCCTCGAAGCCTCAAAAGCACCTTTGAGCAGGTGTGGTACCTCCCAGTAATATATTACCAAAATAATTTTTCAAGAAGACCTACCGTATTCTCCGGTCTATAAGCCGCACCTTTGTATAAGACTCACCCCCCCCCCCTCCTCAAAATGGTAGTTTTTCCGGAAAAAGAAACATATATAAGTCACACCGGTGTATAAGACGCACCTGTTCGTTCGGTATGCGATTTTAAAAAATGACAGTGACGTTTCACTCCGTGAACTTGGTTCATGTGCAAGCGTATGGGTGCCACATTTCAGGCGAATTTCTGCCGTCGTGGTTGCCGCCATGTTACGCCTAAAGTACAAGGGCGGTAACATCGTGCCCGTGCGCCGTGTGCTGTATGTGCAAGTGAAAGCGTGCGACAGTGACCCGAATCGTGCACAAAGAAGGAAAGCGGGAAGGCAGCGCGGGAGGGAGAAGGGGCGGCGTGTATACTCTGGTAGCAACTGCATAGTTTGCGCAGAGGCGCGCGCCGTATCTTGACGGTGATCTGTAGATGCGACGACTTCGGGGTCGGTTGACTCGCAGTTGGCCTGCCGCTGCTTGCGTTGCTGCTCCGTCGTTCTCGCACGGCACCCGGGAACTCGATCACGAGAAGAACCCGGTAACTCGATAGTGCGCACAGAATCCGTAGCAATTAAGTCAACCAGCACGCTTTGCGTGGTCATAACATCGAATCCCATTTTGACGGCAGTTTTTTCGGAAAGAAAACGGACATAAGTTGCACCGTTCTTTAAGACGCACTGACAAAAAATTCTGAAAAAAACGCTTCTTATACACTGGAAAATACGGTAATATGAGCGTAAACACTTTGAGTGTGTAACTTACCTTCCCATTCACCCTCAGTGTCCTCCGATGGCACCGATGGTGATACCCCGCCTACAGCACTACAGTGCGCGGGGTTGTCGCAGCATGCCATGGTGGCCGTGGTGTTGCACTACGTAGCAGACGCAGCTACGTGTGGCTACACACAGCTCTAAGTGCACAGCAGGGCTGGAGTCTGCACTCGTGTGCTGCAGCCTGGCCATGCTATGGGGTGCAAACCGGCTTTGACCTGCACGAATAGTAGCCAAATCTAGATTGTGCACTTTGTAGCGCTTGTTACGAAGCTCAATACGAAGCACGTCGAGCCAGCAGCGACCGGGAGTGAGCGCGCCCTGGTGCGCATTTCTTGTGGATGCTAATCCTATTCATCGCAAGGCATGGCAGGCATAATGTACATGTGGTCTAAGCTTAAGTTTCGCGTAGTTCTAGGCTAGTTGAACGCTCCCGACTAATTGAAATTAGCGAGTGCTGACGGCCATGACACCCCAATAGACAATGTGGCCAAAGTTTAATTCCCACGTGGCCGAGCACGGCCGAGTGAGCAGACGACAGTCTACTTGCACTTCTTGATTGATGTCAGCAATTAGCCAATAGCGTTCGTGTAGGGGAATCTGCTAAATCCCAATACAGTAAAACCTCGTTAATTTGGAAAATCTGATCATTAGGACTCGTCCTCTGGTTCCGGCAGGTGTATTCATTATTTAGTACCATCAAACTCTCGTTAATTCGGACAACTCTCGGTGAGTGCGGAGCGCTGCAAATGTGCTATGCAAAAGAGCAAGAACGGTGCTACCGTCTAACCGAAATGAAGAGGCGGAGTACGGATCGCCAGAGGCACCAGCGGAAATCGTACGTTAATGACAGCAACGCTAGAAGGCTTCGTCCCTGTTTGTGCCTTTAGATCCTTTATTGCGTTTACTGGCGCGTATAACACCGCATCGTCCGCATGCTTCATGGCTGCGTAGTCGCCAACCATGATTGCATCGATATAGCGACTGCTGTTTAGTCTACAGCGGCTGCGGCTAACAGTAGTTTCGTTTGACTCGGTGTGCGCTTTGGCCGCGTGCCTTCAAAACTGCGTAGTCGTCATCCACGATCGTGTCAATAGTGACCCCGGTTTCGTCCGCAGCAGTTGCAGCAAACAAAGTAGTTTCCTTCCAACTTTGTGCAAAGCTGTCGATGATGAAGAGCACCAGCTACATTGCAATCGACAGATGATCTGTTGGCGACCAGCTTACTGGCTAAAAAATAATTGGGATTTGCGCGCTGTAGTGAAAATGTCTCAGGTGAAGACACACACCTCGGCCGCGCTGCAAAGGTAGTCGCAAAGCCTTCGTCGTTGCCAGCGCTAATCAGTAATGAGATGACGAGATATGCAGCTTCCGCACTGCTTTTGTGCAAAATAGGTACATTATTAGCCGGTTCATTAAGTAAATGAAAGCGTGTTGACGTAGGAAGGATTTGTTTATTGTTTTCTTGATACCCTCAATAAATTGACATTTGGTTAATGCGGAAATTTTTTTGGTTCAGTGAAATCCAAATGAACGAGGTTTTACTGCATACCGCAGCCCCGAAAAGGGTTAGGAGAAGGTTTCTGTGGAAAAGGGAGCGTTTGAGAAAAAGGTCTCTTTGCACTCCGCTTGCGAGCCCCACGCATCACGCATGAGTGTAAAATTTGGCTGATATGTTTAAAGCAGTGTATCCTATCTGCGGAATGTGTTTTTTCACGTAACTCAAGGGGTCGTTCAGGACCCCTTTAAAACCTTAGCTGCCATTCACACATGCAGCATTAGATCATGTTGCAATCGTAGCAACATACTTTTGTTTTTGTTTTTGAAAACTCGGATATGCTTGTGCAAATACTGTAACATTGACTTATCTGTAACAAAATCAATTCCGAGTAATCTTTCCTCCGGGCTAGATTGTTCATTGCCTCTGTGAAGTTAGCAGTTGGAACCTAGGCATGGGCCAAGGATTTAGAAAAAAAAACGAATGTCTTCATCTGCCTTGATATGTTGCTGTAGAAATAGTGGTGGTCATGGATCAGTGGCGTTCGTGGACCAACGAGACCATTAGCAGTTGCTGTTTTGCTTCCTTTGCAACTCGTTTCTGGTTCATACTCGGGTATGATCTGGGTCGATATTCTTGGGTGATCACTTTCGGAGTTAGTTTCGCTTTCGTGAGGCTTGACACTGGACAAGTTCGCGTATACGGCTGACAGCATTTCTGGGGCCGTGCCAAGAGCGCTGTCAGCTATATGCCCCGGCATGTCCAGTGCAGAGTCTTGCGAAATCTTGTGAAAGTGAAACTATCGCCAAAAGTGATCGCCTGAGAATACCGCCTACGGCCCAGAATTGTGGTTCGTTCTCAAGTTCAGAAAATATTGATGTAGAATTATATACTAGAAATCCTAGCAGCCTGAAACATTGTATTGTGCAGTTTCTTGTTTCCCTCTGCATTTGAAGATTGTTATTTTCTTTTGGTAATGCTGTCTTCAAGGTTGCAAGAAAAAGAAATTTGCGCATCAATATCATCAAGCATGCCTGTGCGTTGCAAGAGCTTGTGGGAAATGTACCAAAGAGCGATGCTAAATTTTTCACATGGTTGTATGGGCGACGTTGTACACTAGACATTTTCCGTGGTTTCTTGTTAAATGTGCTGGTTTTTCCTACTTACAGTCTTTGTGAAAAGTATTGAAGCCACTGTCCCTGTAGAAAGTTTGTTGCTTTGTAGTTGCAGAAATTTAGAGGGAGGCTGTTGCTCATTACAGTGTGCTTCCAAGCAATGTGCAACTTGACAACAGGATCCTATGATAGATCAGATCTCTCGTGGAATAAGTGGTTTCGAAACTTTCGGCAAAAACTGTAGTGAAAAGCAAGAGTCCCACAAAATGCGGAGTTTTGTCGCTGCGTTTGAACTTTACTGCTTCGCTGGCTGAATTAGTGTGCATTTCGAACACTTGCAACAGTGACGACAGGGAAGTTTTCAAAAATGTTTGTTCTTGGCATGCAATGTGTGAGGATTATGGCTATTTGAGTTTTATATCATTTCTTGTCGATTATAGAAAATGTTCACATCATGTGCCAATGTGTGTCTACCGTGAAGGCATGAAGTAATTGGAGAAAGATGAGTTTGCGACAGGTGTGCCATGTTTGCAAATGTTTGAAACATTGGTTGCTGGCTTCATAGAACATGGAGAGTATAAACAGCAGTACTATTATGTTGTCAAGAAAGGACCAAGGAACACAATCGGGCAGTCTGCTTAAATGTGCACTGCAATTGCGATTTTTCACTTATCAACTTTGCAGTCATGCACATTGCAGTCCATCTATTGCACTACCACATTTGCCAATGCTGCTACATGCTACATACCACTGGGTTCTCCAGGACTGAACATTTGCATTTGCCGTTCCAAGCGCATATTGTGCATAGGGCGGTGCGATTGTCTTTGCACATGATAACACAGAAGCTAAATCCTGATGTTCTAAATGACGCTTTTATTGGAAAATTGGAATGATAGAAAAGAAGAACATACTTTGAAGGTTACACTAGCTGCCAACTCTTGAGATTTGAAATTATTGGTTGGTTACCACAGCACAGCAATGCTACGTTAAACAGTGGAATGAAAGACTTGCCTTTTAGAAGCCTAATTTCTATGATGCAGCTTATCTTGAGTGGTTGCAAGCCTTCTTTGAGCAGGTACTAGTCACTGGATTTACACAAACCCCTGCTTAAAGATTGCAGATACCATTCATTACTGTGCTCCTGTAACATCATGATTTTATAGTTCGTTGAATGTTACTTTAACTAGATTGCATTTGTATAGGCTTATCTGAGAGTGCGCTGCATGCTATCACTTGGCTAAACATAGCATTTAGCTGCGAAGTATAATTGAAGTTTTGTTTTTTTATAGGAAGGCATTGGCTTGGCTTTCTCTCTTCTCGCAAATTTTTCGGACCAACATTTTTAAGTGGCTTCATTGATGTAATCTTCTGGTTTTCCCACATGATCTTCTAATCTTCCTTAAGATGGAGATCACTCAGAGTATATCACACGGCTGCCTGTAGCGGAGACCTTTTTTTATTATTATTGAAAGTGTAGGAGCTGCGTTTTCTGTAACACAAAAGGGAAGTCAGGTGCATTCCATTTAACTTGTGTGAGCTGCATATGACAGTTTAATTCTAGCAGCGAGCTGGAAAACTGGAAAAGACAGATTTGTTTTGTAAAACTGGCCGAGTCAGGCTCGTTTTAAGCGGGCCATATTGAGAGGACAGGCCAGCAGCTGCTACGCGACAGCATCCTTCAGGGCACAAACACATAGTTGTTGCTAAGCCATACACATCTGTGTGGAGTATTTCATGCTAGACATGCGGTTTGTTGCTGTTTTCTGCGTGACCTGTTCATTGTTGGCATGTCGAGTTAATGAGGTGAAAAGCAAGGCTTTCAAGTTCTGCCTATAGACAAGCTGCATGTTTGTAAGGGGCACAGTGAAGGCAAATAGAGCTAATGACTACGTTGCAGAAGAGCAGACGGCACTGCTCTTCCTAATTGTTGTTTACTGCTTTGAAAATTCCGTAGTAGTAAGTTTAAAAGTATGTCAACTTTTAAACTCGGGAAACCGATTAACTTTGCTTGTGGGGAAAGTTCATGTCATTAGAGTTTGTGAAATTTCATTGTGTCTGCAGTGAACAGGATGGCAGTGATGCCATGCTATGCAGCTTGTCTATAAGTGCCTCTTAAACATTATGCCTCTCTGCCATCCGCTGGATCTGCCAGAGTGCTTCATGAAGCATGCCATAACGTGGCAGACAACATAGGCAGATCTCACATGGTATGCTGTCCTAGATCAGTGCCCCGTGTGTCTGGCAACAGTGGTTGTGTGCAACCTGGCCACCGAGATTATCAGCAGTGGCAGCACAGGCGCGGGTTCTCGAGGTCTTTCTTTTTTTTTTCTGAGTAGTGGCGAGCACGACTAAAATTTATCCGACTGGAGTGCCGATCTTGGACGCCATGCGACACTTGATCTGCCTTTGTGGGATAGCCGTGTGCTGACGCGGGCTACGAATGTTATCTTCCGGAGAGCACAGCAGGCAACGGAAAGGGAGTTAAATGCAGTTAGCTGACTGATGCAGTAACCTAGAATCGGTGAGAAATGCATTTCAGAGTTTTTGATGTGTGTGTGACCAGTGTGGTGAGCGTTTGAAGGAGCTGGTCCGAATTTGCGGTTCCCTTTCGGTTCCACTGGGAATGTGGGTCAGAATGAGGGGTTGGTAGCAGTGCCATCTGATCTGTGCACTGGCTGCACAGGGAGAATATACCTCGTTCCTTTTGGCAGAAAGATTGTGTATAATTATTACTTGTGTCTGGTCTTTTTCCTGTACAACTGCTGCTTGGTGGCAATGTGATAATAAAGACATTTCTTTCTTATCGGTACACTGTTGAGTGTAGATTTGTCTTGAATTATTTGAAAATTTCTGAATTGTTTCTAGTAGTTTAATACTGCCCTGAGAAAAGCGCTAAACTATTTACTTACGATGTTATACTTTTTGTTGACTAGTGCATGTAGAAGTGAGACTTGTCAGTGAGACTTCTGACATCAATGGATTTTATATGAGCAAGATGATAAGGCCATAGGGAGACAAAGAAATCTCTTGAAACGTCTTTGGAGTGTATACGTACTAAATGCAGAGGATGACAAAATGCAAGACCAACAATGCTTTGTCCAACTATGTGATGTTGACACGCGAGAGCAGGTGTGAAATTATGTGGTAGTATTTAGTGGACTTTCTTTCAGCAGTAGGCAACGGCGTGCGGTTCTGGCAGCCGCACGCACCGAAGAAATCGTGAGAAATTAATGCAGTTGGACTTTAGCGTCCTACAAAACTGCACAAACATGTTGCACAAAAAGTGTGCAGTTGGCGAATGAGGCAAACATCTGCAACTCCTCAAATAAAATTTTGCGCCTAGCGGCAGCTCGCTCGAAGTAAGGGAGGTGAATCTCCAAGGCCATGCTTTTGTGTGCAGTCGGCGCCTCTAGTCTGAACAGGCCGTGGCCGCAAGGTGGGAGGTGGAGGAGGCACTTGCCACCCCCCCCCTCCCACACACACACACACCAAATTTTCGTGTATCAGGATACCTGGCATAAAACGACGTATGACAACACCCGGCTCCCCGAAAAAACTGCCCTTCCACTGTGTGAAGGATGACCAGCGAAACTGTTATGTGTTCTTCTAAAATGACGAAATTTTATATATGTATGACTATATATATATATATATATATATATAATTAGAGCATCAAGACAAAGGCCCTAATCCTTCATCTACCTTAATCAACCATAATCCTTATTCATCCACCTTAGTCGACCTTAATGCACCCTAATCCGCCTTAATCGACCTTAATCCTCCTTCATCCACCTTAATTCACCCTAATCCACCTTAGTCTTAATCCACCTTAATTGGTGGATGGACTGACGTAATGGTCATCCATCACTGGTGTTTACACTTAAGGATATAGACTACTGTGGATTGAATTTCGTCGATGCGACTTTTTGCTACACATCCTGACGACGCACGCACATTATACACCTTTGCTGTAAGAACGAAAAATGATTGGCCACGCTACTGACAGCTGCGATGTTTCGGACATGATCTTTGCCAGAACCGATTCCGCAGTCTTGATGATCACGTCTTGGGCCGACAATTCGTGGGATATAGACAGCAATGTGCAGATCTCTGCAAATCTGAATAACTCGTACATCAAAGCCAGCATAGCTGTAGGGAATTCTCCCACATTCGGCAGTAAGGGGTCTAGTTTCCCACTGCCCGAAATCTACCCAAGACTTTGCTAGCGCTTCGCTATATTGAGTCGCTATACCCAAGCCTCTTGAAATGCTTCACTACATTCGAACTTAGAACTACTATTCTAGTCTTCGATGCATGTTCCCCTGTTCTGTACTGTCTCTACCAATGGCAGCTTCGCCAGGCGGTTAGTAGGACGCTTCGCCGACGCGAGGCAGTATGCGTTGCTGGCTGTTTTCGGACATTTGACACCGACCACGCCACTGCACCCGAACCGCCGTGGAACTCGCCTGAATAGCTTCGCTGGAAAAGCAATAAGAACGTCTTGTGCCAGCATACCTTCATCCCCTAAATGTTGGTTATCGCGAGAGTGAACTGCGTGTATACCACTTAGCGGACGCGATCATACGTTAGCGCATAGTAGCCGTAGGTTTTCCTTTGCAGCGAAGCGGTTAGTTCGCCTAGAAGCGTCAAAAATCTCTATATGCCAGTTATCGCAGTTTTCGTAGGGGGGGAGGGGGGGGGAGAAAAAAAAGGAAATCCAGATCACTCGCGAAGTATGTATTTTCAGAAAATGTAGGGATTGTTAGGGGCACTATGCAGACAAATCTTAAGTAGGTGTGTCAAGTAGGCGTTAAATGACCACAGTTCAGTGGCCCGCAGTGACGCACCCACGGGGGTGGTTTCGGGTGTTGACTCAGGTGACTCATCGCTCAGCGATATTTTTTCGGTCGACGAGCATGGTTTTACGGATAGCTTAAACAGCTTCGCTGTTAAAAACTTCAACATATGGATTTTTTAAGCTCAGAGCGCGGCATAACGAAATCTAGCGCAATTGACACGATCACGAGTGATTGCGTAATGTAATTTACGACATATCGCACCATAAAACGTTATAATTAGCCAAAAACATGGCAACCCGTGGCTTCCAAGTCATTGGCAATAAAAAAAAAAAAAGATACGATGCGGGCACGGCAGTAATCCTGATTTAATACAGCGGCTGAAAATACTTACGACTGTGTCATGGTAAATGATTTCTAGCTCTGCCTTCTACTAGGCACACCGTATGCAGCAGTGCTCGAAGCATTTGGAAAAAGACCTAATGAGCTCGAAGGATGGATATACGACATTTGCATGTTGAGACATGGTCTTTAGCGCCACAACGGAAAAAGACAGGAGAGGCTTAATTCGTCTGTCTTTCGTCTTTCAATTGTGGCGCTGAAAACGAGCCTCAACATGGAAACCAACCAACCAACTATACTAGCCCAACAAGAAGCCTTTCTACGACATTTGCATGCCTCCTGAAGCTTAACTGGGCCAATGTTTCGTGCCGTTGACGCAGTAATTGTCGACGACGATCGTGCGCTGTCGTAAGCAAAGGCAGCGGAGGTCGGCTGAAGCAAGCAACGGACGCGTCACCACGTGATCGAACATGGCGGCGCGCACCCGGGAGCGCCGTGAAAATGGTCTATATAGGAATGAGGCCACCGCGACTGGGAATCGAGCCCGCGACCTCGTGCTCGGCAGCAGAAACCACTGATCGAGCCGCGGCAGCGCATTCTTCTTTCCAATTGTGCGGGATGATTTAACACGACGAGCTCGCTTCTCCCTTGCCAAGAAACCCATCATGCGCTCAACCGTGGCCGTAAATAATATAGGGAAACGGCTGCGGCGAAACAATAACGCCCCGTTCTTCGGCCAAGGCAGCAGTTGAACAGATACTCATGGCGAAGTCGCAACGACGCATAAAAAATGTCGTTTTTATAAGCAATCTGCAAAGCCCAGAGAAAGCTGTACTAACATATCTCCGCGAATTTTGGAGACCCAACAGCAGTCGTCGTTTCGAGTTCAAGAATGGCGACGCATCTGGCCAGAAACGTCGCGGGAGGTCTCCGACCCACCGGGAAACGTGTGGCGGCCGGCCTGTCTGACGTGCTCCGGCCGTGGCCCGAGACTCTTCGAAACTTACCTGATGCTGGGACCGCCGACGATCCCGAAGGTTGGCTCCCCGGACTGAGGCCTCCATTGCACTGCGGGGGCTGACGTCCGCCTCATTCCTCAAAAAGGGGATTGATGGAGCATCAAATTTTTGGTAGTGGGGAGGCTAGGCGTGCGCGCCCCTCCCTCCTCATTTAATTATTCCAAAGAAAGTCGCAACGGTGCTACAGTTCACCGTGAGATCTTTTGAGCCTTGGCCGAAGGGTCGCAGTAACAGCCGTAACAGCACGCTGCTGACATGGGTTTTCATAGTAGCCGTAGGTTTTCCTGTAAAGCGGATACAGTCGAACCCGGATATATCGAATCCACATATAACGAATTATTGTGTATAACGAACAGCTGTAAAAATCCCTTTGAAATTTTCGGTATGAAATGTTTATTTGGTATATCGAACTTTTTTGTGATCCCCTTCAGATTCGACAGGTTCGACTGCAGATTTCTTTGGTTCCTCCGCCCGATTTCGTGGTTACAGGCCGGAGACTTGCTTTGCTTGAGGGAATGTTCTCTCAGGCAACGGAGTTGACGAGTCTCAGAACACCTACAACCATATACATATATGACATTCGAAAGATGAAGGTCATGGCTTGTGTGTGCGTGCTTCTTGTGTCTGTCTTCTCATAAGTAAGCTGTGAACCTCATTTCTCCTTCTTGTGTCAGTTTGGGTTTATTATCAGTTCAACAAGTAAAGATTAGGTACAGACGTCTCCCTGCGCGCGATGAGGTTTGTTACGAATATACGCACAAACCAATCCGTCATTGCATACTGCTGAAAGGCGTTTTCACTATAGCGGACCATAATTGTCAAATTGAAATTCAGTCATACATCAATCTTCGAAGAGATAAATAAATCGAAAATGATGTTAGGGTATATTCATCCGTTGAAATCAACACTTTCAAGGAGTATCAAGGAAAGTTAAATCAAGGAACGCTAAGTGAAGGATTAAAGTTTCTTTTATTAAAAGAATGGCGAAGGTTAAGATTTTATTAACATGAAATAAAAATTAGTACCAAGGTTCTTCATTTTCTTCATCTTTAATTGCGTCGCGTATACGTTTACGGAAGCCCACTGACCGCTTGCGTTCTTTATTCGAGGCCATCAGCATTTGCTAATGGTCGGTCGCCAGGCCGGTGTGCAAACTTCGTTGCCGTTCGCTGCTGACGGTGATGAATAGACTTCGCGCCTAAGGCGGTAAATTTAGGCACAATGAGACACCACTTCCGCGTTGACAGCTGCCTTCGCTTAGGGCTCACGTTCGTTTCATTCTTCTAGGGAGAGAGAGAGAGAGAGGCTCTTTATCAGAAAAACCGAGATTTGTGCCGGCGCCTATGTAGCCGCTGGCATGCTACTCTATATAGAGATGGGGAATGGGAATAAATGATCCCAGAGGAGAGTGAAAAAAAGAATAAAAACAAATATGAAATGCGCAAGTGAACCTGACGCTAATATTTACAGGTGAGATGGTGGTAAGTTTAGGTTTTTCTATATAAAATGGTGCATATTTAAAGATTTCTGATTAGACCAATTTCTGGCAGGTATTTGAACAATAGACCCAAAACCCGCCGCTGTTTTGAAGGGCCGGGCATTGGACCTAATATGCTGTGTAACGTTAACGGATCGTGGCAAATCGGGTCCATTTGTCGCTCAAAAAAGTGTCTCTCGTCCCAGTATGCGGGGCATTCAAGTAATATGTGCTCCAATGTGTCGAAGCTGCCACAGTTATCACAGTAGGGATTAGTGGTACGCCCTATGCGGTACAGATAATTGTTCGTGTATGCTACGTTCAGTCGAAGATGATGGTGCAATGTCTCTATAAGTGTCGAGGAAGTGTTCGTGGAATTTTCTATCTCACTTTTGGGTCAGTATAACGCAGAAAGTTATCTTGGTGAAGCGGCAGATTCCAGAGACGGTCTTTCTCTTGACAGGCATATTTTTTGCCCTCTTCGAAGCGTCGACTTTGGTAAAAAAATCACTGCCCCTTCCCCTCCGTGAAGATGGTCGAACAGCGAAGCTGTGTTGGTTACACCGAGTGTTACATTTGCATGTGTTGCACGTGATGAAATTGCGTAAACAGAAGAAAACACAGATCTACAACCGGAAGTTATATTGAAACGTTGCGTGGAGAGAAGAGGCAGCGACTTACGACGCTACTCGACGAGTGTCCAGTTCTCTGGTCGAAACCTGCCGAGCCGTCGCCAGAGGCATCGGGGTCAGTCACGGACACCGCGCGCGTACGGCGCGAACGCGGGGAAACGCGGACGGCGTCGGCATAAGCTCTGCGCGTTGCACGTTATCCTAGAAAGCGCGCCTCACAGAAACACCTTCTCTTATCGCCTCTCCTCCTCGCACCCAGAGCGGCCTCTCATTGGTCGCCTCCTCCCCCAGCACGCCTCTCCTCCTCTGATGGCCACGTGACCTGCCCTCCCCCGGCGCGGCTCTCCTCTCCTGGTCACGGGACCTGGGTGACGCTGGACAGATGAGGAAGGGGTCGACTAAGAACAGCTCCGCTGTTAAAATATTCTCCTGAAATTTAGGTATTGGAGCTCATTTCGTGCAGCTTCATCCGCTTTTTCGTTTCCCGAAATACCGGTATGGTCAGGTATCCACTGGAACGTGATACAATGCCAGCAATCTTAGCCTTGTGGGGAAGATAGGAAATGTCAAATGTTGCAGGTTGGTTATTAAATCACGTGTGCTTGTTCCACATACTTTGTAGGGCTACTTTGGAATCCGTGAATATCACCCATGTCTCTGGCAGCTGCTGTCTAAGTACATATACAAGGACCATTCTTCTAGATCATTATTTTGTGATGCGCATGCCCGACCATTGTAATAAAAGTGGGTTAAAGCAAAAGAAAAAAAATATTGAGAAATAAGAAATACAAAGCGAAAATTTGGTGGCGAACACATTTGGGGAATAAAATCATGTGCCTTAAACGAAAATTCAAGCACGCCTATCTTTATTTTTCTTTATTTTTAAATTGCTAGTATGACAACTGGCGAGCCTGAACATTTAATTTACCTTGCGTTTAAGTATGCTTCAACATACCGCGGTAACTCAGTGGATATAGCGTTGCGCTGCTGAGCTCGAGGTCGCTGGTTTGAACCTGGTCACGGCGACCGCAATCCGATAGAAGTGACGTCTTGGAAAACCAGCGACGTGACCGCCAAAAATTTAGTAATCCGCACCCGGACCTTACCGGGGTACAGGCTCGTGACTGGCGCCGACTACAAACGAACACGTATACAAATCTATGCCGACAACACCATATAAGCCCCACACAATACGCGGACATCTGTTCATGGTGTCCATGGTGTGGAGAGCGGCCCAACTCTTGCCCACGTCACGTGGGAGTGCAATTCGCGGCCCCCAAATATCAATTCCGCCAAATTAGGGCAAATATCCAGAAGCAGGCAGTGGGAGACCTGGCTTGATAGCACGGAACGGGAGAGCCAACTGGCTGTTCTAGACCAAGCCCGGCGAGCCGCTATAAGGCCAGTGGAGCCCTGGACTGAGGGCCCCACCCACTCACCCTTCAATCCCCTTCATGTAATAAACGTTTACTACTACTACTACTACTACTACTCCACTACGGCGTGCCTCATAATCAGACCGTGCTTCTGGTACGTAAAAGCCCACAGTTCTTTTTATTTTAAGTTCTGCTTAAGTGGCTATGACGTTTAATTAGCCGCTAGGCAAGATGTCCTACGTTCGATTACCGGCAGCTGCAGCTTCCAATGGAGGCACAATGCAAGAACTCCTTTGAGCTGCGGTTTTACTGCAACCACACGTGGCAGATATTATTCTCAAGGTCATCACTGCAGCGTCTCGCACAGTTATCAATCAACCAATAAATACATAAATAAATCAAGCAATCATGGGCACTATATTCTGTACATTGTCGTATATTCCGCCATATTGTCGAATTCGCCATCTTGACAGCAATAATTGGCCCAGAGGGCTGCTACGGCCTTTCTGATTGGCTCCAAATTCCGGCAATACAAAATTCGACGCTATGGCGGAATTTGATGGCGTGCACCTCAAATTATTCTCGATCTCATCACTGCAGGGCCTCTCACAAGCGTCCGAATAGGTCACCGACCAACCAACCGTCGATCGATCAATCAATCAATCAATCAATCAATCAATCACACTAATGGGCAGAATGTGTTGTGGTTCCTGAAACGTCTTTGGCTTTCGCACATTGCTTATATGTTACCACTGGGACAAACAGTGCCCCGCACAGGCTAGACGGAAAGTTTGCCGTACCAATCGGAACAATTTGTATCAATGGGATATATTTATTCATTGATTAGGAACGGAGCGCGTTTAGTTGGTTGGCTGCTTGTTCGAGAACAGTACCGCCGTGGCGCGCAAGCGGTGCGTGCGATGTTGTTCTTGAAATTTCGCGGTCTTTCTTTAAAAAGCCGGAAGGAAAAAATAGGAGGCGCCGCAAGCAAGTGAAACTGACGTTTCAGGAGTGCTCTAATAACCGAAATGGTCTAAGACCGAAATGTAGCAAATTTTCTTTTCAAAGCCATGAGTTTACTTTGTTTACAGGAATCTCCCTGACAAATGTTACGTCAATCCGAGCCTTTGTTGACGTGATTTTATTCTTTGAGGCGTCGGCCATTTTTCGTCACGGCGCAGTTTCGTCAAGGCCACCGGCAACATAGATGCCTAAGGCTTTCGCCTTAAAGTATGTGCTAATTAGTTAAGTGAGTAGAACAGCAAGTTATTGTATGCTTCTTCAGGCGGCTGCTAACGACAAGCAGCTGCCTGCCTAGAGGCATAGAGTATCATACACTCACTAGAGGGAACTGTGGCGTAGAGTCTACGGAAGCTGCAAGCAGGGCATTTCAGCCAGCATGGGAATAATGGACAGTACATGGATTTGCCTAAACTTCGTCCTTCTGGCTTTAAATGGCTTCGTGACTTTGAAAAATGATCATTTTAAAGAAAGTACTGCGTTACTAACGAAATAAATGTCATTAAAATTGCTCGATGGCAATCTTCGAACACAAGATATTTGGCGCGGAATCCCGATATCGAAACCATCACGCCACGGACGCATGAACAAGCGGAACCACTGCGATTAGCAGCGATTATGCCTGCTTGCAGAGTCTTATTGCCCTGTGCATTAAATAAAGTACAAATTGCTTCGAAATGTAGGCCAATTTAGGCCCACAGAAAGCGTAATAAACTAAGCCGCAAGAACGTCTGAAGCCCCAAGCACGAAGATGAGACAAATCTACGTACTACTCATCATTCTCATGGTGGCTGAACCATCGTAGTGTCAGAGTTCCCTCTAATGGTTATTGTAGGAAACTCTATACCTATACGAGGCTTTGCTTTCTTCTAAGATTTGATGTATGTTAGCTGGGATGCTGTGTACCAAAGATCATGGCATTCCATGTCCTTCATAGTTTCGCTGCCGCTGCGTTAGTATACTAACGTTACTAGACTAGCTTCAGGCACCGTATATCGCGGGCTCCTCAGTGCCTTGGCTTGTCGCCAGATAGCGAGAGCGGCCCATGAAGCTCTACGCGGATGCAGCTCTGCATTGGCGAAGACGCTCGAGTCCTCAGACTTCGCAACTTACGAACGCAGCAAGTGATTTAATGCGACAGCGTTAAGGGCCCCGTGTCGCAGAAAATCCGGAGTCGGCAACCGGCGTCGGCGTGCGATGTGAGCGGGTGGCAGAGAAAATCATCCCCAACCACTCCGACCGCGCAGGCCCTCCACGTGGTGCAAGGTTTTGGTGAAGAAAAATTGAATTTCTCACAGTGAAGAAAAAATCGTAAACTACGACTTTACCATTCGGCGTCGGATTGTAATTTGAATGTACGAAAAAACCTAATTCCGCTACGAGGAAATTCAAACACAAACCCCTTTTCCAGCATTTCTACCAGACCTACAGCCGCGCGTTCGGGTACTTTATTTGAGAAAATGATATCCAGATGGCGCTCGCATCCTAGGCAGGTCAAATTGTGACTTCGCCTGCCTAATGCGTTTTGGACACGCGCGCGCTTTGGGGCAATAGCAAACAATTATAAAATAATAAAGAAAGGGGCTAGGGCCTTCACATTTTAATATAAGACCACTTATATTGCCCCTGGAAAAACGTCTTTCCAGCAATACATTTCTGTTTAAAGGTGAAGCCGACTTAAGCGGATCGGTGTAAGCTTGGTCTTTGTATGCCGGCTTTCCCACGTTCTGTGTTGTGGTGAAGCTCACTGAAACAAAAATGCGATGCGAACGGGGCCCGATAACGCTATCGCGTTCCACTCCTAAAGGCGAAGCTTAAGCGTCCTCCAATTTTTTTCACCGATGCCTTTTAAATGCGAAGCATTTCTTGGCGAACATTTGCTACTTTGATAGTATCTATCTATCTATCTATCTATCTATCTATCTATCTATCTATCTATCTATCTATCTATCTATCTATCTATCTATCTATCTATCTATCTATCTATCTATCTATCTATCTATCTATCTATCTATCTATCTATCCATCCGCCTACGTATTTGTGCTCTCGTGGTTGTTTCGTTAACTTGGTAGGTACCAAAATTGGCATAGTATGACAGGAGTGTATGACGAACATACGTGATAGGTCATGACATAAATGTCAAGACATGCGTGTCATGTAGGTCATGACAATGACCCAGCGAAAAAGATTAACACTCAAAAACCACTGAAGTGGGTTCGGACGTGGGTACTAAGTGAAGGAAACACTAAAGGATGCTGGTAAAAGTCATAGTGATGAGCATGACTCAGCAAAAATGACAATAACTCAGCGAAAAAAAAAGATTAACTCTAAGAAACTACTGGAATGGGTTCGGACGTGGGCACTAAATGAAGGAAACGCTGAAGGATGGTGGTAGAAGTCATAGTCATGACCATGACTCAGTAAAAATGACAATGACTCAGCGAAAAAAGATTAACACTCAAAAGCAACTGAGATGGGTTCGAACGTAGTACTAAGTGAAGGAAAAGGCTAAAGGTTGATGGTCGAAGTCATAAGTATGAGCATGACTAAGGCTTTCGCCTTTAGGTATCTTGGGTTTAGCTAAATGGACTCGTGACATGAATGTCATGACATCCGTGTCATGAAGGTCATGAAAAAGCCACCTACGTCTTGGTGCTCTCATGGTAGTTTCGCTAACTTGGTAGGCTCCCCACACACTGCTTCGCATAACATCGATTCCCACAGGGCGTGGGATCTGCTGGCTTTTTTAATGTTTGTGTAGCCTCGCGTTGAGCAGAATAATTGAAAAACTTTACTGAGCCACGAAAGTGCTGCTGCTCTCGCCCAGAGTGCGCTGTTGGAGTCCTTAGTCCAGGGCCTCAGCAGCCGTGGCTGTCCGCTGGGTTCTACTAATTGCTGATTAGTACTAATTACTAGTTAGTTAGCACTAATAGTTGCTATATAATCAACAGCTGTAGTGGTGAGCAAGCCAATTGGTTAATAGAATAATTAATTCATTCATTAGTGCTAATAGTTGCTACTAATCAGCAGTTGTAGCAGGCAGCAGGCCAATCGGTGCACTTCTTTAACATAGTAGGAATAAATCCAAGGCATCTTCTCTTGATATATACACACTCTTAGCACTTTAATTCGGGATGGAAGAAAGAATGAAGCTAGCACTTTTTTCTTTCATCAGACACCGCAATCACAAGTGCAATGTTCAAACCTACATGAGCTTTGCTCGCTTGCGAGCGGACTTGTGCATTCAAAGCACGTTCTCGCTGCAGGAACAGCGCATAAATATGCATTCGCGTCAACAAATAAAATTTGATGGCACGGGCCGTAAGCTCCTCAAAATCCACAGGACATCCAACACGCACAAGAGTGTCGCAAAAACAGCACCGAAACTGCAGCAAAACACGCATTTATACACACAGCCAAACCACGTGAACAGCCGCGGACAGTACTTCGCCGCCCCGTCCGCGCCGTGCTGTGCGAGCAAAGAACGACAGCAGCGCCACGAGATGCGAGAATCGGTGGCGGGTCCACGCACCTCGCAGAAGTTTGAAAACTGAACGTCTAGTAACGTTGGTAAAACCGGCAGGGGAGATGTGGTCACGTGAGCGCGGTGCGCTGTTCGACGAATTCGTTGGCACGTAGCGAGCATGAGCTCATTTCGTGGTCGAGACACGTTCGCATCAAGAAGCACACCTCGCAACCGAATATCTTTTTGTCCGGCGGCTTCCGTGTTTGACGCACAGATAGAAATACGATTAAGCTGTTTCAATATCGAAGCAATTGGTGTTTGCGGTGAAGCGAAGCGCATATAAATGCCGGAAGGTGATTCGAACGAATATATTTGCATTCTACTCTTTTTATTTCTCTCTCTCTCTCTCTTTCGTTACAGATTCTTAGGGAAAGGAGACACGAAGAGTACTCGTTATAGCGAAACCGGCTGTTTTGCTAACTTAGAGAACTCGAACATTTTCATAGCGTTTCATTGCAACCACACAGCTTTTGCCACGACGACGAGGCTGTTGCTAGAGGATTTACAGCCCACCGAAATGAACGCCGGAAATATAAGAAAAAAAAAACAACGTGCGTGATGAAAACTACATTCAGCTGGTGTTTAAGTAAAGAAATCAAGACATTAGATCAGCTCTAGCTAATAGGCGCTGTCATTGCTGTTATTGCAACGACAAAAAAGAACAAAAAGAAAAACATAAGCTCGTTAACTGCCGCCTGCTATAATCCCATATGACATATATGGGAATATGCTGGTTTTTACAACGGATCCCGTATGTTCGATAGGGGATTATTGGATATGGAATTATGAAGGATATCGTTTTTTTCGATAACAAACGATTTCGGTAGCTAACAAATTAGGAGCATATGCCCTGGATATCAAATGTATGAAAGCGAGAAAAATAACTTGGAATATTCTTCCACACGGATAGCTGTAACTGGCACCATGATTAAGTAGGTGGAGCGTTGGCTCACATAAGCGTTGTTACAGTTACAGCTGTGTGGAAGAATGTTGCAGATAGCCGATATACGTGTATGTGAAACGCTGTTCTGATAACGGCGGCTATTTCACTAGAACTTGTTCCACGTATTTACTGTTACGCGAAATTGAAAAGTAAAGCGTTCAAATATATTGATATCTTTATGTGGGACACTTTTCCGTTTAAGTAAGCGGGAAACATATTTTCAAAATTTTGCCACTTAGAGTTAGGAGCCTAAGTGGAACGAAATTAAAAGTGTAACGAGAGCTGCACCTAACAAACTTCCCTACTGAAAAAAGAAAAACCCGTATTCCCCATAACTTCTATATCAAATAACATCATATGATACATGGGCAAAGGAGGTTTTTATGAGGCATCCTATATGCTTCATATCGGATTGTTGCATATGGGAGTTATGGAGCATATGGATTTTTCAATAGGGTTCTATATGATTCGGACAGGATGCACGTGCGGGCAGGATATCGAGGGATTTCGCGGGCTCGATGTTTTTAGTAAAAACCCCGTGGTTCAGCAAATGATCTGAAATATTTCTTCTACTTTCTTGCTTGAGTAAGAAACGCATACTTATAAATGGATTTCGAGCATTTTTCTCCCTGTAAATGAAAATCAAGTATAAAATGAGCAAAGCATGGGGAGGCGGTGGCCATTTGCTCGGAATTGTACGGTAAACATGACGTAATAGTCAATCTTGTAAAGAAGGATCGCAGCCCCCCCCCCCCCTCGCCCCCCCCCCCCCCCCCCCGCTCTCAAAGTTCTTTTAGGCTGTTTTTCACGCATCGTGACACAAAGCAGTGGTTACGCCTTTTCGAGCTGCAAACAGCACGCGAAGCTCTGTAATTAGGAAGGTTAATGCGCACGGAAAACGAAGTGCGCGCGGCGGCTTTTAACGACGTCGATTCGCGGACGGCAGAAATAGAAACTGCTGACCTCGAGCAAACATTAGCCCGACGGCGTATCTGTAGGCCTTTCCCTAACGAAAGCCAAACGAAGGTGTCGGAGTCCGTTGAAATGTCAACTTCCTTAGTCGCTTCAAGAACGGTGCATTGTACTAATGAGAGTCTTGGGAACCACATATCTGTGCACAGAATCGTCAGCTTACACAATTTAGTCTGTGTTTGACTTAATCGCCCAATAACTCCCGTGATTGCGGAAGGCCGACTATGTGAGGCCGACTGATAAATTAGAGTGTGGTACGCGTCATGTACGTCTATGCACTTTCTCGGTGCTTCGTTTTGAATACTCGCCCGTATGTTTTTGCTGAGTACGTCCGCTCAGAGCAACGCGGCGGACCGACCGACCGACCGACCGACCAAGCGTGCTTGCTTGCTTGCTTGCTTGCTGACTATATGAGTAGAGGGCTGACTGACTAGCTGACAGACAGACCGACTGACTGACTGACTGGCTGACTGACTGGCTGATTGACCGGTGGAGGCAGGTAGGCTGATTGAGTAATTCATGTATTATGTATATGAAATGTTGGCAACAAGCACAATATGTCACAATATATGGCTCGTCCACCCCACTAAATCGTTAAATGAATGAAGGATGATTCGTGAGATGAAGCATTTCAGCATTTAGCAGTTCACAGGCAAACACGGGGTAGTCAATTGAAATTAAAAATAAATAAAGAGCAAAAAAAGAATGTATATTACATTCTACGTAGTTTGCCTGACAGGGGACACTGGCCGTGACTATACCGTCAGCCTAGGTTTCACTCTGTTATATTTCGTCCCAAACGTATGTTTTTCCAAATGCAGTACACCGGCCACCTCATACACCATGCTTATCATATGCAGTAGCATGCCAGACTCGTGAGTGGAGTAGGAAACCTGATTGATCAGTGTCAGAGAACATCACTCGCTCTCTAAACCAAGCCATGCGAAAGCAACAGGGACTTCAACTTTATGCACCATTCTAGCGCCAACTGGGCGCCGGAGAAACGGACGAAAGGCATCAGAAACGGCAGATGCCTTCACCACCAGCTCGTTATACGGTCGTTCCCGGGGAGCCAACTGCGGAAGCTATTCGTAACGAAACGTATGCCAAAACCGTACTATGGCAAACGCGACTCGCGCAAACACCGACAGTCCGCCGACCGGGGATAATAGAGATGAGAGCGAGACGAAGAAAAAAATAAAAAAAAGGGAGAGAGGGATAACGGCGAAAACACCGGGTGACCTCGGCCTGTAGTGTCCGCGGATCTGCTTTGCGCGTGCGGCTGGGGTGCACGCAAGGTCGCCGGCGTGAGATCTGTGCAACAAAACAAAAGAAGCGATAAAAAGTGTCGGCGCCTTCAGTTTCTTTCGTGCGATCAGTTGGGTGAGACGTCGACCGTAACGTTATGCAACTGGGCCACCGTGTTGCGGAGCAGAAAAGAAGGAAATTAGCATGCTCAATATATAGCGGTTTTGCCAGGAAATTGAATCTATTGATTTATGATTTTTTTATCTGTCGCCGGTTTATTACGCAAAGAACGACTGGTATTCGAGAAGCGCCAGTTCGTAGACACGGCTTGAATTCGTGGTGTGGTATTTATTACCTGCGAGGGCCTCGGTATTGGATTTTAGCCACAGTGATGTGGTTGATGCTGTGTACGATTTCATTCAGGTGACAAACTCATGGAGTGTGCTGGTCTGGGCTTGTTGGTACATCGTTAGGACGGGAACAAACAGCGCTAGGACGGGCCGAAGTGCGGACGACAGACAAGCGGCTTCTCTGTCGTCCTCACTTCGTACCGTCCTGAGAAACTTATGTCGTGCTAATTCCTACTTTCCTGCCTACTTCTACTCGTTTATTCCATATTTTACCTTTTAAATATAACCTTACTGAACTTATCTGTGCGTTTAAACCATTTCTAGGCCATCGCGCGTACAAAAGAACGCTAGCAAAGTGTGGGGATTTGAATACGCTCGAATGATCTAGTTCTAAAGCTCGCCATTTAAAGTGAAAACATAAGGTGGCATGAGGTCGAATGCTCTAGCCGAGTAGTCTGTGCTGAGGGAAGGAATGATACACAAAAATAAAAGGTAGGCGTGACATGTAACGATGAGAAAAGAGAACATGGGCGACAATATAAATACTCGAGTGGAATAACTTGCTTGTAAGCTCCGTACTATATGATTGCCGAAAGTGCACTAGTTTTACTCACGTATAACATGTTCTTAATTTACTGGCAAAACAATTTTTGTTTTTATTCATGTCATATCAATCACAGCATCTTTTGTTTTATTGCGAGACTATTTGGCTGTCGCGCAAAGGCCAGCGCGAAACCTCGCCAACTATTCGATACATAGGAAATCCTTAAATAAATGATTAAAGGAATGCATAAATAAATAAATAAATAAATAAATAAATAAATAAATAAATCTATCGTGTACTCAATGGATCAAAGGCTACAATAGCGAATGGAACACACCCCACACGAAGGGAGCGCCAAAGGAGTGCTGGCAACTCCTTTTTGAAGGAAAGGGAGTAAATTAGTTGTTATATCTCTAATCCCACTTTGGAAGGTTATCGTAAACCTGAAACAGGGTGCGTTCACTCTATTTGGAAGAGTGAGCGTATACTCATTTAGGGAGTATGTGAGAACGCTCGAAAAAGGGAGCTTAAAAACATCGGGCAATGAATAACTCCCTCAAAATAGGGAGTACGTGAGAACGCCCGAAAAAGGGAGCTTAAACATGCGGCAATGAATTACTCCCTTAAAAAGTAGTTGCTAGTACTTTCATTTTTCTTTTATTTCGAAGTGCTTTTCCTTCCTTTTTTTACAGTACATAGCACGGGGGCAGTCTTTATTTTTGTTTTGTTTTGATCGTTTGTGAAAAAGAAAAATGAATAAGAAACGGAAGCAAAAGCAATAATGAAGACAGCAAAACAACTACTCCTTTTAGTATTGATATTAGATTATATATGATAGTACATTTTATATTACGTATGCTCGCCAAGTTCTTGTTTTTAAAATTTAATGTACCCATTCTCAACTAGTGGTTGAATCGTTCTGCATTTTGTATATTCTGTTGTATAATTTTGAGCTACCTGATCCTTGGGCGAACACCGATGTTCCCAATCTAGGGTTCATTAGATGACACTGACCATTATCGAAATGTCAGTTCCATTAAACCAGTTCCTGACCTTAGCCGTCTCGCTCACCGTCGAAGAATCGCTCGAGTATGCCTGTTTCATAACTTATAACAAACTTCCCGGGCTGCATATTTTTTTCTTTCCTCCAGCACGTACGTCACGCATTTGTTTTAACTCCCAAAGTGTTAGCGTATATGATAAAACAAAAGCATTTAATAAATCTCTATTATAGTTGCTGATATTAATTATTCGAATAAACTACTAGATAACATCGTCATTGAGTGAGAGCCTGAGAAATTTAAATAACTAGTTATTACTCATTACAGCTGGTAATTTGAATTATTTATGATTTCCTGTATTCTGCATATAGTTTTTTTATATTTTAACCTTATATACGTTTTCTGTATTCTGGTTTGTAATGTTTTCTTGTTAGCTTTTCCCCTCTATCATTCGCACACTTTTCATTTCATGACAAGTTTTTGTATTATATGCTCCCCCCTTATGTAATGTCACACTGGGGCCTTGAAGGGCATAATAAATGAAAAACAAGAAAGTTTGTATGTGCCATTGGCACACGAGGCTGTATACATTGATACACCCTTTTTGTAAGGGCAGATTTAGCGAGTGTTCTCAGCCACAGCTGGGCCACGCCTTCCTTTTGGAGCGAACCCCCAGCGAACGCTGCCTTGTTGTTAAGCTGAACCCACAGAGACAGAGAGAGAGAGAGAGAGAGAGTGAGAAAGAAAGAAAGGAAAGGGCCAGACGCGGTGGTGCGTGGAGGACTGCCGAAGTCGTCTGGGCTTATTTGCCCGAACGCATGCGTCGTAGCTTTCTAATATGTGCGTGGTGATCGCATGGCGAGACCGCGTCGTTGGCGATCGCGTTTGCTGGCCTGCCTCAACTGCCTGGCTGTCTGAAAGTCTGAAAGGGAGAGAAGGAGAAAGAGAGAGGGAGAAAGATTGCTTGACAGATAAGATGTCTGCTGACCGCACCGTAACCGCCGTGACTGTGTAGCGCGCTATACTGACATCTGAAGATCGGTCCGCCGTGTGAGGAAGGAGCAGGAGGGATGGAAATACGACACAGATACGACACCGGCTGACTGCCAGCGGAACTTCCTGATTGCCGATAGAACCACGTGTGTTTGTAGTATGTGTGCGGCCTTGCGCGTGTGTGAGTGTTACGGTGGCGGCCGTTGAGGTATAGATGCGTAGAGGCCTTCATCGGAAAGAACGCGACGCGACGTGCTTCGAATTAGGTAAAGGCGAACAATCGATGCGCGTTGTTAGGCTTGGGAGGAGTGGAGCCAAACATACCTCACAAACGCTTTTCACAAACAGGTTCGTGTTCATTCACTCAGCCATTTCTCACGACATCAGTGTACCATCCTTTGAAAGCAGATTCCGGTTTACCAATTCTTGCGTATGGCTTTCGCATCGCCAGCCTACCATTTATCCACAATTTTTCTACAGTGCCTGTAGGCTACGCACCTTACATTTCACCACAAGTGCGAATATCACTTCGCGCAGGTCATTCGTTAAGTGCCGCTCGCCTCCGGTGCGCCGTACTGTCACATTTTCAACTTCTTTATTTTTTCCTTGTACAGACCGGAACAACGTTCCCTAGGGCATTGTTGCTATCATCACCCGTTCATCTGCTTTCACGGGAGAACTCTACAGGCTCCTTGTACCCGAACTAATATTCATTTCTTGAACAACTGTTGTAATACCACTCTTTATACCGCCCTGGGGCCGTGAAGGAAACTGGGATCCTCAAGTGGCGTGCTTACTGGGCTCCTTAAGTGAAAGTTAAAGTAAAGCGCATTCTGGACTTGTAAAAAAAAGCGAAGCAAGTTCTGAAGTTTTCAGAGAAGGTAGAAGAGCACGATTTTTGAGCTCGTGCCCGGGAGTACAGATTTCCGCCGTGTCCTCTAGTATCAAGGACAAGGAGGTACTGGATATAATTGAAGGCAGAGGGTGCTCATGACAATAGAGCCTGTTTGTTATGTATAAATTCAGAAATGAAACAGGTCTCGATGTCCATAGTATCGAAGCATGTCACCGGTGTACGAAGGAAAGTGTTCAAAAGCATAAGGAGTATTCAAGGGAGTACAAGAGTACATGAACGCGCTTTCATGAGCCAAGGAGGCTTGGCAGGTAGGAAATACAAAATATGGTAGTCTAGAGCAGATTTCTGGAGTGTCCGAGAGGAACGACCAGAAAGGGGAGGAGGTATCGGACGCATTGGAAGGCAGGGTCCGTATTCAGGAAGTACTCTTACACTCGGATTTTAAAAGAACAAATGTCATCCAATACTGATGCTGAACATATTGTTAGTGGAAGCGGGGTCAACGACAAAGCGCACTTACGGACGAAAAGCTTTGTGCATACAGCCCCCAAAGTCCAGCAGCATTCACAAACTGTAATGTAGAAGACAGTGGAGCCTCAGGTGGCGTTTTCAGACACAGAAACGTTTACAGCAAGACAAAAAGAAAAATATAAAGGAGAAAATAGCAACCGTTTTCTGAACTTATGGCCGACATGCAGTGAAGCGTGTTTCGAGTGTCTAGGACAAAACAAATCCTAACTTACATTTCAACCTTTATCTGAAATGAATGACTAGACGACGTTTACAGTTAGTTGATCAAGATTGGCACCCCTTCAAAGAGCTTCGGAACGCAGGAAATTGACGTCAGGCGTTCCGACACTTGGGGGAAGTTTCTAACGAGGAAAAAGGGGGCGTGTGTTCGCTCCGAAACATCTCGGCAAAGTCGTGCGCTTTAATAACACAGAGTCGAGGGCACGAGGTCTGCAACGCTCAGCCAGTCATACGCCTTCGCGTGCCGAAGACGTCCTAACAACGTTTATATTCTCCCCCATGATTCTCCAGGACTACGATGACGTCATGGTTGGCTTCTCACTTTTTTTTCTCTCTCAAGAAAAAGCCTTCTCGCTGGCCGGACGTTAATTGACCTTGGCTGTATCCTTTTATCGTTTTACCGAAGCCGCTTTTTCGTGGTGGCTCGTGCGTCTCCGAGACACGATTGCACACCTGTAGCCGCAGCCGTGAGCTGCGTCCTCCTCACTCACGCTACCAGCGGTTGGGCCGAGAGGAAAGTGACGCTTTTTTGTCCCCTCGATATCTGGCCTGTTTGTGATAGCTTTCCGTATGTTTTCTTTCCGGCCTGCCAGTCGCATCAAGTCGTGTCGATTCGTGTCGTCGTAGCCACTTGTGCATACGCACAGTGTCGACGACTATGGTGTCACCGACCACAGCGATATCTCGTCTCATCCCGAGTCTTCTGTTGGGAACCGTGAGAACGGCACTGGATTTGCCGTCCGAGCTTGCAAATTTCTACACTGGGGGGGATCCGGACCAATGCACCGGAATCGTGAGTATACAGATGCGTTTTAAGTTAACACTACGTTAGATCAGTGTTTGTGATAAGTTGTTTCGTGTAGTAATGTATGCAGTGGTTACTTATTTTCATTGCTCTAACTGATCTGGAACTGAGCTCGGCGAGACCTCACTATCGCCGTGCTGTCCCGAGTGCGACGGCGCATGCGCGACCAAGCCCGCCGACCCGGCTTGGCCGAGCGCATACGCGACCCGCGCGCCGCGTGTTGGGGGTCACGTGATCTGCTGCGGGTGCCCAGGCAAACACGCGAGTGGGAGGGTACAACGCTGGTGGCTTGATGCGCGCTGTCTTGCAGCGCGTCGACCCCCACGGCGCGCAGTTTTGGAGGTCACGGATCTGCTGAGTTTTGGAGGAACGCTACAATTGAAATGGTGAAGTAAGAGGCAGCGGGGAACGTTCGCTCTTGAACAAGCAGGCGCGCTCCACGCTACCGGCGCTCCTCATCCCCACAGCGTTTTGACCGCGAGTGGTCCAGGCAATCGAGCGTGAGAGCACTCATCACGTTCGATCACGCCCGATCAGTGCTCATTATCGGGCGTGTTTAGTTACACCAATTGCGTATTGTAGCGGCGCGGCCTGCACCGCTACAGTGTAATAGTCTAATATACATTCCTATCGCTGTCAGTGATTTGCCATTTGGATAGACCAGCGACTTTTTCTGTCACTCTAATAGGCCATCGACTATCCCATCGGTCGTGTACAGGTCCGCTTATTTCTCTTAAATTGACATTAAGATCAGCCCGGAATCACCGCCTCCCCCTTTACATCTGTAACTGCAACCATCTTTAAGTATACGGGACATACCTAAACATACTTACTGCAAGGTATACATACGTAAACATGCTAAGTATGCGGGACTTCGGACAATGCTTAATTATGGATCCAGTTACATTTGTGTGGAACCATGTTTCAGGTAAGAGATAAAGTCACGTGGAACTCTGTTCCGGTAACATGACTAGTGCGTGTCTGTCTCACTGAAACATAGATCCAAATATTTATTGTTATGTAAATGTAAAAAAAGTACGAAGCTAAAATAAATGGAACACCGTTCCATTTAGGTAAGTGGAAGCTTGGCGAAATTTTCCACTTATAGCTGGAATCAAAGTGCAACGAAATGAAGAGAGCACATTCCCGGCCCTCAACTCAGCACCTCCCCAGAGTTTAGTTCGCACTCGAACCAACCTGTATGTTTGGCACTTCCACGCATCGAGCACGTGATTGGCAGCGCAGATGCTTTTCTCATAGTGAAGGAATAGCATATTGTGACATCTCCACCGGTAGCTACACATGCCGATACGTGCGTCCACTTAAATAAATTTGCCCCCGAACGTTTCGCTGAAACTCCTCCATGTCGCAGCATGCACTCCGCCACCCGAATCACGCCGTGTTCCGTTCTGTTTGCCCCGGATGGGGCTCTTCGTCGGTAAGCGACCCCGAGTGAGGAAAGTGTGTCAGCCGTTGTCCCTGAAGTCCTCGCGCGCGCATCGAACTGGGTGGGTGAGTTACGGAAACGGAAACGCTCTTTGAAAAAATATGAGACGCGTGAATGCGCTGGATTACGAGTGCACACGAAAGTGCGAGTTTTTTATTTTCCATGTGTGAGGTGAGCGTGGGAGGTGGGGGGGGGGGGGGCACGTGTGTATGTGCCCCTGCGTGTGACGCAATGTTTCGATGGTGATGGAGCTCGTGAGGCAAGTCGTAACTGAAGGGGCCATATAAAGAGTAAAGACGTATCAGTAAATTATGCTTTTACAAAAGAAGCCTATAAGGACAGGCAATAGCCTCCTCTCAAAACCACTTTTGCCTTGAGGGGAGACTTGGTAAGGCAGAAAATACGCAAAAACGAACCGCCGTCTCAGTTAACTACAAGAGAAAGAAGAGAAACAAAAGAAAACAAAATCTGGTAGGCTGTATCAGGGACGCAGCCGAGGCGGGGAACGTGAAACGTCTTGTACGTGCTGCAGAAAGAGTATCGGCACTAGGGTATACAGAAATTATGTAACCAAATACGCAAGTTACATTTATTAACGCGAAAGCCTTATATGTCACATCGTTCAGTCGACCTTCAAAGTCCTTGAGCGAAAACGCGTCGACGACACAAAAGGTACAAAAACTATCATCATCAATGGCTCATATTCCTGTAAGCAAGCAAGGTGGATGGTAAAGATGGATGATAAAGCGAATTAAGCTGTATGACTAAGCAGATTAAGTGGATGATTAAGCTAATTAAGAGGATGAGCAAGTGAATTAAGTGGGTGACTAAGTGAAATAAGAGGATGACTAAGCGAATTAGACTTATCGAATTAAGAGGGATGCATAAGCGAATTAGCTGGATGACTGAGCGAACTAGAGGGCTGACTAAGCGAATTAAGTGGATGACTCAGGCGAGTTAAGGGCAATAGAATTAGGATTTATGGTAACCGATTTAAGAGGATGACTAAGCGAATTAGACTAATCGAATTAATAGAATGACTCAGCGAATTAAGAGGATGAGTAAGCGAATTTATAGTATTACAGCGAATTAGAAGGGATGACTAAGCGAAGTAGGCCAAGCGAATTAAGGGGAATGTGTACGTCAGGTGTACGTCTTTAATGCATCGGAACTGGGGCTTTCGCCTTCAAGTCGTCTTAGGGACAACATAAGAGACCATGTGAATTTTTCACGCATAAGAAAGCTTACATGAGTAAATTATGTTACAGCTAGTGAGGGGTCTTACGGTCCAATTTTCCGATCGTACTCGCTCGTTTGTACTGTGAAAGGGGTTTTTGGCCACTGGAGTAAAGGAACGGCGTCCCCTACTCGTGGTGCTCGAGACTGCCCTGCGTCGCTCGATCCTGCTGCACTCGTAGATCGTTGGGTCTCCTGCACTTGCCTCAATCTCCTGCGCTTGCGCTCCCTCTAGAGACGGACACGTTCCGCCGTGGTCTAAGGTGGTTTGGTGTCCCTTTGTCTTGCTGCCTGAGCCTCCTCACACCATTTCTAGACCCAATGTGTCGAACGCCGGGCGCCATAACCGAGCGAGCGTGAAATTTCAGCAAAATATCGCACGCTTGTAGCCCTTATAACTCCTGATGAGCAACATGCAGGTTTGAGTTTGACGGGATGTACCTACTATGGCTTAGTGAGCTCTCTCAAACGCGACCATGCACTCCCGTCCGGATCGACAGACGTACCGTCCAGCTATGCCTCTCTGAACGCCGAGCGAGAGGTCAAATTTAGCTTCGACTGAGTCATGCGTGGCGCGACAGCAGCGCCATCTGTGCCCGCAACACAGTGCGCGATCGAATAATGGCCTTTTTCGTCTATATAACGATACCAAAGTAAGACGCGAGGCTGGCACAGTTGCAAAGATATGAGCGATAATAGTAAAGCATGTTTTCCCTACATGCTGCCTTAGCAAGCGACCTCCTATAGACCGATTTACAGGACGTTGTACGTGAAAAAATATTGTGGTGCTCTATATGGGGACGCTATTAAAAGCGTGTTGTCAGCCATTCTATGCAGCAAATCCCAACTTTTTTTGGATAATCTTATTTTCATAATTATCCAAGTTCAATTATATGCACTCCGAAACTCTTAAATCTAGAGAAAGACTTCCATTGCGGAAATTATGAAGCGTCGTCGCCGGCACGGGATCGAAGCCCGGTCCCGGCGGCCGCACTTCGATGGGGGGCGAAATGCGAAAACACCCGTGCCCATACATTGGGTGCACGATAAAGAACCCCAGGTGACCAAAATTATTCCATAGTCCCCAACTACGGCGTGACTTATAATCAGATTGCAATTTCGGTACGCAAGACCCCAGAATTTTTTTTCGATTCCTGACTGTTATGCAATAATTTTTTTTCTGCGTGTTAAAATGAGCCCGCGAAGGCGCGAGGAATGAATACGTAACTAGCTACGTGCACCGTGGTGGCAGTATACTCTTAGTCGTGCCACGTACGAACGAGCAGCATTTTTAAGCTTGTGCGGCTGCCACTGAGAAAGCGTTCTTCGCAAGAGATCTCTTACGCAATGGCCGTTATTTTTTAACCATCGCCACGTAGATGACAGCGTTATCACAACGGTCTCTATCACGAATGGCAGGTGTCCGTACGCCAGTCAATCAGGGAACGCTGCCACACTGTAATAGTATAATTACCACCCCTAAGAGTAAAAAAAAGTGTGTAAATTGGTCTACAACTCGCACCTTTACACCCAAAGGGTGTAAGGATGTGAGTTATAAGACCGGTTTACAGCCTAATTCACTTTTAAAGGTGCAAATTATTTTACAGTGGATATCAGAGAAGGCCTGCGAGTATTGGTCCTTGTATTCCTACTTTTGGCTTTGTTTGTGGTTTTGTAAGCCAAGGGTTACTATAGTTATACGTATTTATTGACACGAGTACAATGTTTATCCTTTTTCCGGTGCCCGCTCCCCCCTCCCTGAATACAAAGTTATCAAGTTATCGCTTGGCGCTAGACGCGTCTACTTGTATCGATACCAGGTGTGATTGTTCTCGCCGATTCTGTAGAGAAAGAAACTTGTCTGATAATCAGATCGCATGGGCGGCGCGAATAGTACGTGGCGTACATTCTGAACACAATTCTATACGCTCCTAATTTCGAAACGACAGAAAGTTGGCCCTAGACTTACGCCTGTTGTGACATTATTCGAAAGGAAGTCGCTTAAATGGAATAGCCGCGCACGTAATTAATAGCCGAGGCAAATGCGATTGTTAGCTGTACGCCTTCCTATTGTGTGCTTGTCTTCCATGCCAGAAATAAATGGCGCAACCGGAAGCGACGTGTCTTTTGCCGCCGGCTAATATATTCCCATCGGGCTGCTACCCGGATTCTGCTACAATAGCTTCTGAAGGAAGTAAACAGGTTTGAAGCACGTGCCTATTTAGTAGCGCGTAGTATGAAAATATCGGCCGCGTGACACGTGGCCACGTGTCACGTGACCGATATATTCCGGATCAAGTCGGACCATTGAGCGAGCAGTGTGCCACGGAGAACTGCGCGTTTTTGTGCGTGTGGTCTGAGTAGAGATGTAAAATTTCATGAAATTTTGAGGGGCGTGAAAAAAAAAAAAACTGGCTTCTTTCGTGTTTTTTTTTTCAGGGAAAATACGAAAAATTGACGAAAACACGTTTGCGCACAGAGCTATGAAAAAGCCAACACATTTATTTCTTCAACACCGAAAAGAATATAATCGGTACATTAATGCATCACAAAAGTCCCTGCAGAGCTTCCAGGTTCAAAATATAGGCACGATTTCACGTCAAGGCATTGATTTCGCATAAAAGCGTCAAGACCGACATTTGTATCGACCTGTGTCCGATTCATTTCCGTGACGTGACGCGTCAACGCTTCGCTGTGCAGCGGACGAAGCCTTCCGGATATTGAGGTTCGAGTGGACGTACACTAGTTTTTGCACGCGATTTCCTGCGAGCCTGTTGCGTAGATTGGCGTGCGCATTTCCAAACTCGGACCAGTTTCTTTCACATGCCGCCGTTTCACATGCTGCAGGGGAAATCTGCAGTCCTTGCCACCACGTGGATGGATCCAGGTGCTTCGCAGACTTCCAAACTCCTTCTCTTGACCAAATTCCCTAGCAAAAGCTCTTTAAAATGAAACTGCTGCGGGGAAGCTCTGTTTTTTTTTTCAATTTGATCCTGGTTGAAAAAAAAAGAAAAAAAATGTCTCTTTTTTTCCCCAGAAATTTTGAATGTCTTTTTCTACTGCTTACACCGCTAGTACCGAGTCAAAATTAAAACAAAGGGCGCTTGTGTACGTCATGTGTAGCATGGTGACCTAAACTACGCCGGAAGGTTGGTACGATTACGACTCAGGTGACGCCCGATACAGCCTGCCCAGTAATTCTTTGGACATTATATTCTTTGGTGAGCTCGAGATCACTAGTTTGATCCCGGCCGCGCCGGCCGCGTTTCTATGGGAACGAAGTGCAAAAACACTCATGTGCTTAGATTTTAGCGGAGGCTAAAGAACCCTAGGTGGCCGAAATTAATCCGGAGTCCTTCACTTATAATCAGATGGTGGTTTCGGTCCGTAAAACCCCAGAATTTGTGCATTATATTCTTGCGTCGTCTGACTGTGAGCGAGTTTAACAGAGTTTGCTTAACAGAGAAATTAATATAGTTTTAATAGTACGCATGCTAGGCGTACCTGCTATTTTCAAGCGGGAACAACATTATAAGGACAAGGATGAAGTGATGGCCCATAAAATGGCGGCACGCTGTGATGACTGACAACTGATTTACTATAGAGATAGAAAAATATCTGCCATTTTAATTACGCTGCAAAGCTTCGTCAAATGCATAAAGAAGAGACGCACCGGGCAGTCGCACGTACGTAACAGCACATGCGCGAGGGAAATGCGCTTCGTAGGCATTGAAAGGTTAGAACGTTTGCCTTTTTAAACAAATTGTGCTCTTTATGACGCATACTTGTTGCTATGAGGATATTTAGGTGTCATTTGTTTTATCAGCGATCAACTCCGTAGAAAACATATCCTCCATTATCTTTCCTGTGGGCCTGTGTTCATTTTTCTATTTTTTTCTTTAGTTTCTTACTCTGGCGTTTATTTTTGATGTTCGGTACAGCCGGCCCTTTGGTGGCCTCCCTTTCCAGGATTTATTTCATAAGCGAGAACAACCGAAGGAGCAGCTACGGCAGAGTAGACGGTTCCAACAGCTGTTTCTGTACAAAGAGAAAGTTGAGGTGGCATGCCGTGACGAACACAGTTGGCCGAGAACTTCCAAGGCCGTCGCGGCTTGGAAGCGCAGTGTTTTCCGGGGCAGCGCGCGGAAGAAACGCGCGAGAGAGCCAACTATAAAGAAACATCGCGTGGCTGGTTCGATCTTGGAACCGAGGAGGAAACGACGTCGTTGTAAATGAGTCAAGTGGGCTTTCGTTTGATAAGCTTTGCTCTACGTGTTCTGAAGTCGCGCCCCTTACGTTATAATACCGAGAAAAATGTGCCTTTGGAAAGTGTAAGAGAGGAGTGGTTTCATGTTATTTTCTTGAGTAATTTTTCTCTAGGCGGTATAATGTTTCCCTTTGGCTAGTTTCGTGTTGAGTTACTTTACCAGTTATCTAACAGACAGAACAGGCAGGCAGGCAGGTAGACATATAGGGAAAAGAGAGGAGGGAGACTCTTTAAGTAAACCAGGAGAAGTTTGCCTGTCGGCAAGCCTAGCACGCTACTACCGGCGAAAACGGTGAGAAGTGAATGGTAGGCACAGGGCACGCCACAGACACATAAATAACATATGCAAAATACACCGAGACACACAACATAAACGGTCAAATTAGCGTGAGACCAGTGATTCGCAGAAAGGTTAAAAGTCAACACTTCAACTATGGGCTATGTTAAGTTCTTGAATGCCCCGCGTACCGCGACGAGAGATCGTGTCTTGAGGCCTAAACTGTGCATGAATTGGCTACGTGCTGTCTTAGGTCCTGTACGTGCCGTGCTCTTCAAAACAGCGGTGGGCGTGGGATTTATTGTTCAGGAACCTCTCAGGAATTGGCCTTGTCGGAAAGCTTTAAAGAATATTCACTTCATGATATAGAAAAGCCTGAATTCGTCCATCGTCTCACCTGTAAATACTATTATCAGGTTTACTCGCGTACTGTTTATTTGTATTTATATTCATTATTTTCCTGCTCCCCTCTGGAATGGTTTAATCCCCTTCCACCTTATTATGCAAAGCATGTTAGCGGTTGTACGCACGCCGGCAAAAATCTCTACTTCTCAATAAAAATGCATTTTCTTTCTCTCTGTTCCTTTGTTTTGCGTGCGACGGTATAAATGGTATTCAGCTGTATGCTTGCTTATCAATAGGCCTAGCTGATGGGCTTCTTGCTTAGAGCTCGGAATATCATGCTTACACTTCAACTGTAGGCATTACAATACCATAAAGCTAAAGTGTGGTACTGTTATGCGCGCGATGGCATAAGAGTTTTCAGCTGTACGCTTATCAACATATCTAGCTGCTGGGCTTGTTGGTCAGGGTCTAATGTGGAGCAAACATAGATGTCACGAACACGAGGCCGATCGCAGAACAAGAAAGTACACGAAGAGCGCTACGCGCTCAGCTAATTTACATGCTGGCCTAAGCTTTGCCGTTCGCTAATCGCTTAGTCCAGCTGCCAGCTTCACCGGTTTGAAGGCCTCGCATGCCGCTTCCGTGTTCATCACCGAAGCTTTCCTCAATAGCTACGCTGTTGCTCGCGAATAAGCTTGCAGTAGCGAGTGCTGAACTTTCTGGCTTGCCCATTCCCACTGTGGAAGGGCCTTACAAGACATGACTGTGCACGGCAGCTTTCTCAGCATTCGGCTGAATGTCGATTATACGGGCTACATGTCCAAAATGCAGTTGACGCGATCGCCACAGTGTAAAAAGTGGGCAGTGTATGCGATGATCTCAATCGTGTTTTATGCTTCTGCACGCTGTTTGCGGCCCCGAGAGGTAATATGAAATCCGCTTTGGACTTCGAGTGGTGGGCCGCTAGAACAAGACTGTGTGCCTAAAGACCTTGGTAACACCAACAACAATGCTTCTCGCGCTATGAAGATCCTCTCTGGATTTGAACCAGATACTCATTAAATGGTAATATGTGTGTTTGCGTGCACGTGCTGTTGTGTATGTGCGTGTGTGCGTATGTGCGCGTGTGTGTCGAATCCACAAAGGTTACTCACAAGCTACAAAATCGGCTTGCGTCTTTAATGTGCTTTTCCAGACTATTCCTATTAACCGACGGAAGTTATTAAATCCAAGAGCTCCTCACGTGCAAACAATTAAGTGACTTTCGCCGCTTAATAACAGACGCAGAGGATACGTTTTATTTGATTGTACTCGTTTTTGGGATATTGTGGCTACGCGTCGAAGGTTTAAACACTCGCGTGCAAGACCGACTATAGGTGCGTGTCGCCGCAGCGCACAGGTGAAAACCATCAATGTGTTCCCTGTCGAAATCTGATAACCTTTCCAGGATTTTACATTGATAGAATGTTTTCCACCATAAAGAAAACCTCCAAGGGGGTACCAAAGCTGACGCGGTTATATACGGCACAACATCGACTAGTTTCGATAAGAGTGAAAAAAAGACAATTAAACGAAAAACTACACTGCTGGTGCTTATATGCCGACGTTTAGCATCACGTGCGTGCGTTCATAACATTTTGACATAATGTCATCAGGCCTATCATGTGTTATATCTTAAGTTCCGCGCTTACGTGAAGTACCCATTAGACGGGCTTACTGCCGGCTTTACTGCTGGCTCTACCGCTGGAGATTACTTGCAGCAAATTATTGAGGACCTTAACCTACAAAGTGTAAAAGTAGGGTTGAAGATTAATATACAGAAGACAAAGGTATGCAATAACCAGGCAAGAGAAAGAGTAATCATGATTGGTGGTCAGCCTCTAGAATCTACGCAAGGGTACATTTATCTAGGCCAATGCTCACAGGGAACCCTGATTTTCGGAAGAATAAAAATCGGTTGGAGCGCACATGGCAGGCATTACCAAATCATGACCCGCAAGATACCACAGTCTTTGAAAAGAAAAGTACAAGATCATTGCGTTTTACCGGAGGTTAACAAAGAAGCTTAAGAAGAAGTTAGGGACCACGCAACGAGCGATGGAACGAAAAATGTCCGCCGTAACGTTATGAGATAGGACGACTGCGGTGTTGATTAGAGAGCAAACGGGGGTAGCAGATATTCTACAGCTAAAATTAGGAGGAAGAAATTGAGCTGGACAGGCCATGTAATGCGTAGGGCAGATAACCGGTGGTCTATTGAAGTCACAGAATGGGTGCCAAAAGAAAGGAAGCACTGTCGAGGATGACAAAGAATTAGGTGGTATGATGAAATTAGCAATCTTGCAGGCATAAGTGTCAGCTGGGTAATTGCAGATCTCTGACAGAAGAGGCCTCCTTCCTGCTGTGGACATTATCGGCTGATGATGATGACAATGACGACGATAATAATGATGACGATGATTATGATGACTGCGTGTCGTAAAGTGAGATGGCAAACAGGACGGACAGAGGAGGATGACTACAATGCCTTCTCCCTCTATTTCTTTCCATCGCAGGAACAACTGATTCGAAGCAAGGGCTATCCTTTCGAGCGCCACAGTGCCATCACGAGTGACGGGTACATCATCGAGATGCATCGGATACCGCACGGCAAAGAACCCTGCAAGGCCCCGTGCCACAGACAACCTATCCTCCTCATGAGCGGTCTACTCGGTGACTCGTCCAACTTCGTGCTGGACTTCCCGAAACAGTCAATCGGTAAGATTACCGGCAGCAGTGTAAGCAGTTGGAATTGGCGGGCTGTCGCGCTATCTAGATGATTGCCCACAAAACAACCAGCTGCACAAGATTCTTCGCAGACCTCTGAACACTTCGGGTAGGCGCTCCTTCTCTGCGGGGAAAACGCTTGGACCCTGCTTGTGCCCCAACAAGCTGAAATTGGCTTTGAAAACTCTACGGCATTTTCTCGTGTACAGCGAGTTCATCAATTATTTTTTGTTGACAGTGATTTACGAGTGTTAATGTCACTTCTATATGTGTCTGTGGCTTGTTCATACATTCGTTGTTCTAGTGATTTTATAACGTTTGTCTTTCTCTCTTGATTTCTTCATTCGCAGGTTTGTTTTGGTATAGTGTTATGCGACTTTGCGAACTTCGTTTCTTTTTCTTGCGTTTCTCTTGGGGTTTTCGCAGCGGGAAATTTTCGTATTGTGAGAATACTACTCAGGTGCATGGCTCTTTTTCTGGCACGCAGCATTTCTGGACAGCGCGTCCTCGCATTGTCCTCAGTGTTGGCCTCCGCAAGACAAACAGAAATTCGAGAAGGCCTTGGGAGCCTCTCTTCAAAGCTTAACAGCTCAGAAAAACCACACGAACTCTTCTGCATGTGCCTGAAGACTGACTTGAGAGCCCGACAGCAGAAACGCTGGGAATAATCCAGTGCACGCGAATAAATGGAACTCCTGTCTTCTCTCTTTTCCCCTCTCGTCTCCCCACGTGAAGGGTAGAAAACTGGACGAAGACTTGTTAACCTCCCTGCATTTTCTTCCTATCTCTCTTTCTCTGGAGTGTTAGCGTAATTTGCCAAAAGAAGCGTCAAAGCTGATTTCTAGCAACACACAAAATCTGAGGTCTGGAGGTGCATATCCTTGCCGAAGGATCGTGAGGGGATTTTGACAAAATGATTTTTGCAGGTATAATTGGCGGGAGGAGGTGAGAGTGCGTGTCAGCTGACCTGCGGGCCTTGTCTTAGTGTTAAGCATGAGGTCATATGCTCTACTTCCAGCTTCGCAGACAGTGTTTCAAAATGAAGGGGGGGGGGGGGGGGTAGAACACAGCAGCGCGCCCGCGTGATTATGATTCTTCTTAAATTAACTAAGGTG
Organism: Dermacentor silvarum; assembly: GCF_013339745.2. Lineage (NCBI taxonomy): Eukaryota > Metazoa > Arthropoda > Arachnida > Ixodida > Ixodidae > Dermacentor > Dermacentor silvarum. The sequence goes on along the minus strand of NC_051162.1, from coordinate 107,086,583 downwards.
GTAAATAGTTATATCGAGGGTGCATCTATGACGTGTCACATGACCTTCTGGTGCAGCATTGGCACGCAAAATACAATCATTCAATCACTTTACATTTATCATTGACTCATTCAATCAATAAACACGAATAAATCAACTGTGGGATAGAAGTTGTATCAAGAGGAATAAAGTGCCTCAGGCAGGTTAGTTTAACAAAATAGGTCCACCTGTAGAAATGTCGGCCAGCCTGTCTGACACACGTTATCCCTGTTTATAAAACTTCTATCCAGCAGTGTACTTCCACTTGTCGCCCCACTTCTTGACTTTGGACATTCAATCAACTAAATATTGAAATCGATGAGCAGGTCAACGAACGAATCAATGAGTGAGCTTTAGATAACTTACGTAACCGTGGTACTTGAATGAGTGAATAACTATTTCTACAGCATCTTCGAAGAGTCGCTTTCGGATACAGTCGCTATGGAATCCAGGCTTTAGGTACAGATTCGCGTACGTGAAACTAAGAAGTAGTTTGTACCTTGGACGCACAAAATCGTCCTCGAAACCTTGATATACGTATGTAGCCTTTTATGTGGTGCCTATCTAATTCGAAGCGCAATGAGGCCATTTGCGGGTGCTTTCAATAAGCGAGGTGATATAAGACATTTTTTTATACTTTTCCCAATAAAGGTTTATTTATTCAGCCATCCTATTGAAAGTTCTGTCTTTGCTATGCTACATGAAGTTCAGCTGGAGTGGAGGACAGTTTCCGTCATATTCCCGACAAAAGAAAAACAAAATTCATGTACCGCTTGCACTTGTACTTAATGGATCTTCATTTGCAGGCTACGTTCTGGCCGACAACAAATACGACGTATGGATGGGAAACGTACGTGGTAATACGTACGGAAAACGTCACAAGAAGTACAACAAACGTTCACGGAGATTCTGGAATTTTTCGTGAGTGGTTTCACTTTTTTGTTCACCTTTTAGTAAAATAGTTCGTTTATTTAAGCTTTTTGTCCTTCGTAGTGATCGTAATTACAGACAATAAAAGTTTCACAAATTGAGGTGCAGTCAATGTCAGTGAACGCCATTCATTGACGCTATTCAATAACGAATGTTAGTTTTGAAGTTCAGAACGCTAATAACTTTGAGCCTGCAAATGCAATGTTATCCTTCGAGCGCAATTTGGTTCAGGATGACCGATATTATTATTATGCTGATAATTCAATATTTTGGCACACATTTAGTTTTCTTCGATTTTGTTTTATTACCTGCAACAAAACGAGAAGTTTGCCTGATGAATAGCCTGCTAGATCAATCTTGTAGTTAAAGACAGAGCAATGAACGACACAATGATAAACAAGAAATAAATAGAAATAAAAATATATTTCAATGTTGCCTAAGAATAAACCCTCACTATAGCACAAGGAACATAAGACAAAGTTACGAATATATACAAAATATGCATAATGAAGAGCTGCAGCAATATCTTATGACAAGAGCTACAAGCTAATCAATCATGTCGAACTTGGTCAGTTCACAACAAAGTGGCATACAATATCATCCGACGCGGGAAACTGATCATTATTTTCAATTCTGATAAAAAGAAGTTATCACATTAAGCTACCACACGAGAAAGTCAACTTGACGTTAAATAAGTATCAAAATACATCAGTACCTAAATATCGCGTTTTCTTTTAAATACTGTTGAAAAAATGTCACAGTTTTGCCCTAAGGGCGAAGCAATGAATGCGACAGCAACACAGCAATGTCATACGAAGTAAGGTGAGCGGCTTTGTTGCAATATGAATTGTAGTAAACATGAGCTGATTAAGTAAGCAGGTGTGCTGCGGCGTAAGTAGACCGACATGAAGAGAGACTCGATGACCACGAGAAGGCGCGTGTGAAACGGTGGTGTTGATGAGAAGCGCTTCCCGTGGGCAGCGCGTGCGAAGGGACACACCTGTAGTGCTGCACTGCCGATCCGGGTAGCATTGCATGTGTAGCGTGCGTTGGAAAATGTGGCCCGACTATTACTAACTGAATGAACAAGCGTGGTGTGAGCGCGCACAAACAAACATGAATAGATCACACTGACCGACTGCAGACAACGACTGTCAAAACGCTGGCAGCGAGCGCATACGCCGCCGCGGGCGAAGGAACGACGCCGCCGCGGGCGAAGGAACGTGCGGTCTATCGCTTCAACGGAAACTGAGCTGCGAATGCACGGCGCATAAAGGTCAGAGCCGTGTGGAGATAAGAGACGGTGCGGGCGAGCGAGCGACGAGCGCGGTTGTTGGCAGAGTAGAAGTGCCCCCCCCCCCCCCCCCCTGCGCTCCCTCCGGCGCTGGCTTCCCGCTTCCTTGCTTGCGCGTGGGTGATTGAGTGCGTTCGCTCTCCGTGATAGTGCGCGTCCCCGCACGCTTCCGCTCGGGCATACGGCGCGCGGCGAAGATTTTATCTATAGGGAACCTCAAGGCGACGGCGACGGCAGAAATCCGGTTGAAGTGTCCATATAATTGCTATCGCAATAAAATGTACTGCTCCATTATTCAAAGGAAAATATTTTATTGCGATAGCAATTATATGGACACTCAAAAGCAGATTTCTGCCGTCGGCGTCGCCGTCGCCGTGAGGTTCCGTATGACGTCAATGGAGATGAAATCGTCGCCGCGCGCCGAACGCTGTATGTGCGAGTGAAAGGGCGCGAGGGGCGCGCGCTTTCACGGGGAGTGAACGCACGGCGGAGAACAAACGCGTGTTCTTCGCCGTGCTCGCTTAAGGGCTTAGGCGTCTCTTTCCTCCTTTACAATCACCATATATGTAGACCAAACGCGCCTTACTAAGTGGTTCATTTGGGAAGGAAAGGTTGGCGCTATCTTCTGCAGCCCTTGAGGGAGCACGGCTTTCTTCCGACGCGCGAGAGGCCGTGGGGGAGGGGGGGGAGGGAAGGGAGGTGACGTTTATTTGCGGCACCAAGTGCCTATTTATATCAGAGGCTCCGGCAACAGTCACCAACGCCGCACGCATTTTGAGCGAACGCGGGCAAAACGCCGACGGCGTCGACAACAGTTCTGCGTGTTGCCGGTGCTGCTGCATGTCCAAGTTTATACAGCTGATAAAGCTAATATCATTACTCCGTATAGCTCTCTACAAATTTGCTATCGCAATTGATGCTTCGCCTTTCAGGTGAAACTGCGACAACTTTTTTAGTAGAACCCTTCCGAAACCTTGGTTTGAATTTGACTCTTCCGGTAATTCTTTTCTTTTGGCCCACCACACTGGGTTATAGCCGTAGGGACATTTTTGAAACCCTCTGCAACTTTCTGCATGAGACAAAAAGAATTGCATATTAAAACTGTTCTTTGTACTTAAGCTCACATATATTTTATGCAATATTTATATGTTTAAGCCTTCATATCTGTAATAGTAGACATTTTATTTTACATTTACAAAATACTTATTTCGTTTAACATTATTTTCCCAAAAATTGATAATAACAATCTTGTCACCACCCGATTCACTGCCGATTCCTTAGAGTGGGTTGCGCCATTTCACTAAGGAACAACAAGAAGTCGTTGCGCCATCGACTGAAGTGTACGCTGGAATTTGTAATCTAAAGAAAGCATTGTGCTTTAAATTCTAAGCAATTAAGTGCCTCTAAATTGTTAGCTGATTAACATTATACAAACCACTGCCGCAGGTTCCACGAACATTCAAAATACGACCTGCCGGCCCAAATCGACTACGTCCTCAAGAAGACCGGCAGGAAAGATCTCCTGTACTTGGGAATCTCACAGGGCACACTCCTGTTTTTCACCATGATGTCCGAGAGGCCGACCTACAACGACAAAGTGAGAATATGCAGCTTCGTCGAGCCTGTTAAATCTTTCGTACTTCTCATGGCGCTCTTTGGCCATACCTGGCCCTTGCGCCGTAAAACACCACACATCATCAAATCTTTCGTACCCTATGAATCGAGAATGAGAAGTTATAAAAATTCACGCGTCCTCCAACCTATATCTTGGTTGGAGAAAGTTTGTCTTCGGAGTCGTCGAGCTGCGGTAACCCTAACACCTGCTCTCACCTGGGTCTGGAGGTCTGCAACTAACAACCTGGAACGTGTCCTATGTACCCGGCTCCTGCGTCTACAGCGGATACATAACTTTTTGTAGATGTGCCGTCCCACTAAGGATTTAATGAAGAAGTTGCTCAGGGATACCATACTCAAGTCTAATTTCCCAGAGGACTACATCCATTGGATAACGGACAACAAATGCAGAAACTCATTTGTACGGTGGCTGCATGAGTTCGCATGATGTAAATTTTTGTTCATGTTTTAAAGCAAAGCTGGTAAGGGGCGTCTTGGAATGATTTTCGTGTGGCGGCGAGCTTTAAAGACGATATAGTCTTTCTTGGGCTACCTAAACGCGAAAAACTTTGTCTGTCTGTCACACACAAAGAGAAGTTTATTGTCATCTCTACATTTTTTACAATTCACAGGTGTAACACCATTCACTCGATTCAACCGGCCGGCTAAAACGGCGTTGCATGTCGCCCGGCCAAAAATGATTCAACCGCCCAGCCAAAACCAACCTAGCTACTTGCACTGGTGGTAAGGGGTCATACACGTCAACTATATACAGCGCAAAGGAAACCTCAGGCCTATTTGAGGCAAAATATATGTACATAACCGTGATCCGCAGCGTTCATTTAATTAAGAATACACGTTGGCCTGGTTTTTACTTTAGTAAATGAAAATTCAACGCGTTAGAAATGGTGTCGATGAGACGGTACGCGTTAAAAACAAGCCGACTGAAGCAGCCGGCTCTGTAGCCGGCTTTAAGCCAACAGTAATAAAAGGTCCCAAAAGATGGCTCGAGAGCAGGGCGATCGCGGGAAATTTGAATTGAATTTAGCAAAACATCCATTGCATCCATCATGGGAGGAGTGAGAGGGGAGGGGAAGAGCGTGAGGGGTGGGAGGGGGAGAAGAGAGGGTGTTGCGTATCAGGGCCGGCAGAAGCCTATCGTCTTACGACGTCATTTGCAGCGAAGCAAGCAGATATATTGGTTGATGCCGAAGGCAGAGCAGTCTAATAAAGAAAATATTGATTGATCCCGAAGGCAGAGAAGTCTAATAAAGAAAATATTGGTTGATCTCGAAGGCAGAGCAGTCTAATAAAGAAAATATTTGATCCCGAAGGCAGAGCAGTCTAACAAAGAAAATATGGGTTGATCCTGAAGCCAGAGCAGTCTAACAAAGAAAGTATTGGTTGATCCCGAAGGCAGAGCTAACACAGCGTCTAAAATCGCTAGCTATCACGAGGGAAGAATGCGACTAACTAGTTCGTGACACATTCGCCAGACGTTTCTTAGATTGACTTTGGCACGAAGAAGCATGCATGGGACCGTAGCCTAATGGTTAGGACATAGGGGTGATGTGCTGCAAGACAGAGGTTCTATCCCACCACCAGTCACGCATTTATTTAAAGCAATATATGCGGACTTCACCCCCGTTGGACATATCTAACAGAACTCGAGGTGTGTTGGGTGTATACGCAAGTGCGTCACAGTGTGCACGATTTAGAGGTACGAAGTATATAGAAGCGTCATTCTGGGCCGCGATTTTGTAGCCATGCCTTATGACTTATTTTGGAATAGTCTTTATCATCCACCGCTCACGGCCGGATGATCGCGTTGATAACGCGAGCGGACCGTCGCTCTGACCACTGACAAAGTGAGATAAGCGCGAAAAGGCATTATTACTTTAAAGGCATCGCTACAAAATACCGGCCCTGGTTGAACGAGAGTATGTGCAAGATGGCCCGTGACGCGCGCGCAGCTGCCGAGACGCCACAATAATTAGAATCAGCTAGGCTATGCTCTGGCCTAGTTCTTCTTTTTTCGCGTGACATAACAGCTGCGAACCATTTGTTGTAGTATGATTGACAGTTTCCTAATTTCAATGAGACATGCAAAGGCCTATGTTGAGGAAGGGTAGCGCTTTCAGGCTGCAGTATACGCTTGACTAAGGCGATCTTATATTTCCCACTGCACTGATACATTCCGACATGGCCACTTCACTTGAAGCAAGGTCGCTTAGCGCGTGCATAACACCTGTACGCAACACGCTCATTTTTGTTGCGCTGTATGATTAATTCCCGTAAGTAAATGCAAGCACGCCAACACTCTCAGCGGGCACGTTTCCCAAACTGATGGACACTGTACGCGTACGTATTGCCAAGTTGCCAGTAAAGTGAGCCTGGGACATGATATTTATGAAACGTCGAGACACACAAACGTGTTATTTTAAAGTTTTGACGGGTGAAAATTACTGTACATAGCTTGTGTATTCTAGTCATCCTTGAACATTCGAATGAGGTTGTAAGAAATCAACAGCACAAGGGAAATACAAGGACAGAAACAACGACAGAAACATGGCTGACTTGAAACATTTTTTTCCTGGCTCGAAGTGATGTTTAGTCTCGTTATAACAAAAATGCAAGAGCGACCCGGACATCCAGGAAAAAAAAGGCAGGTTGAAGATTCACAAGCAGTAAATGAAACAGAACAATGAGAGAGAAACGTATGGCTATCAAACCAATTGAGGATACAAATTGGCTGCCATAGATAGCGTCTTTCGGCGCACAGTCATAATTGAAGCTTCACGCGCGTTTTTGTGAGTCTACGCTGTGAGACTTAAAACGTCCCAGGTAACTATGATTGCCGTAAAGTTTCTCGCCAGCCTGTGGAATTTCTCTCCCACTGTCACAGTCTCTCGGTACATTTTGATTCTCGTAATTTTTTTTTGTAATTGTAGCCCTCCAGGAGATAGCCTACAAAAGCACGGTACAATGAACCCGAGCTTTAAAATGCCGATGAGTTATGACAATGATGAGCCTGTGGCGTCGTAACGCCGTAGTCGAAGGAAACTGCGTTAAGCCTTTTATCTTATCGCAGTGGAAACGCAGCCTGACGGTTAGGTGACTCGTTCATGGGTGGAAAAAATACGTGTTGGTGTTTAGATGTTGCTGCGTCACACGTAGCAGTAATTATTGCACTAAAAACACGAAATACTTACGGTACGGTCATCGAATTCAGCCTTGGAGAAGTGATCTTTCGCCTATAGTCACGGAAAATTTGACAGCGGGCTAGCTAGCTGACGTTCTTACATTTCTGCCCAAGAAATGAAGAAAAGCGACCCTCAAGCATATACAGACAAAGGGCACCAAGCGGAAGCAGTTGGTTGACTAGTCGAGCCGACAAACAAGACACATAATTAAGGTAAATTTGACAGCGGGCTAATTGGTTAAACCGAGGTAAATTTGTGCACTTGGTTTCCCGTGCCTGCGTATAGGGGCTGGAGTTCAGTGTCTTTTTAATTCCTCGCGCACAAATTCAAGCATCTCTCATCTAACAGCTTTCCACTCAATATTGATATGCTCGGAGGAATAGACCCACTTCTTATTCAATATGGTAAATCCTATTCGTAATTGTGCGTTTCACTGATTCATCTGTATACTTCTTCGTGGATCCGACGCAGGTGAAGGTGTTCGCTGGCCTGGCTCCATTCAACAAGCTATCTCACATGGACTCCGATGCCCTCGCCATAGCGATGCCTTTCGCCGATCATGTATTGGTGAGCTTCAGCTGCCATGAACTGCCTCACACGTCTCGCAAACAAGTGCAAGCAATGACATGTACTTTAATTCCTTGCAAGCGTGACATCCATTCTTCTCTCACTGAATATATTGTTTAATGCATAGATAACTTTCATGTCACGTCACGAACGCAGCTTATCACAACGCTGGTCCCCCAACATGGCGACTAGGATGACGTCGGTCATCACTCAGTCGGCTAAGATGATACCAAGCAGATTCCTCCTGACAGTATTCACTGCCGCTAGTAACTCGCGTCAGACGCAGTCGGGACGCTGAGCGGGCATCTGTGCCAGAACCATTGGAGAACCACGGCGTGAGACGCCAACAGACGCAGCTTCTGCAGCTTTTCACCGTTCTGATCCTCCAACATGGCGGATAGGGCGACTTACTGTTCTCTCGTGCAAAGTGGGCGTATATATATATATATATATATATATATATATATATATATATATATATATAGTAGTAACTGGATTTTTCAATGGGCCAAGCGTATTTAGGAAAATCAGAAGCACAACTTCCTCCTATATATATATATATATATATATATATATATATATATATATATATATATATATATATATAAATGGTGCTCTTGCAGGTCAACCGTCGTAAATTTGCTTCCTATTTCAACTTGCCTATCGATCCTTCCGCCATCCGATGGAGAATGTTCGAACTTCTTTTTTCATCCGCCTTGTAGAGGATAGATGATATTTTCTGCTTATCGCGAGCTTCCGCATGCTGAAGCGCTTGTGGCCATTCGCTATTCCATTATAACCAGTGTGCCATTCGGGCGTGCCGTCTCTTTCTTGAACAAGACGGCGTGGTAGCCGGTGGACCCTGAAGTCCGCCACAGAGAATAATTTTAAACTGTCCTGGGCTGTTTAGTTTTCCAGGGATAGCGGGCTATGCTCTGGCCCAAAGGGTCCCGTACGGACTTTTCTACTTAATATAATATTAGCTCACTATTCGTAAACTTCACAAAATCGGATACTTTTCACGTTACGCTTTCAGAGAGCGTTAGTGGTTTGCTGCATAAAATGCCTCAGATTGTGAATAACGGTAATGATGATATTGATATTATGTAGTGGAATGTCAGCAAACGGAAAGAAAACAAGAGAAAAGCACCGGGAAGAAGCAGACAAAGTAACTGGAAGAACTAAACCAACAAGTCACTATGATGACATTGTTAATGGTGAACAGTGTGCAAGCATAAGCGGAAAATCAGTGACAGGCGAGAACGACTCTGACAGGTATCTTCCAGAATGCTCATATTTTGTATGGTGGTTTGTTGGTGATTCCATTATTTCGTTTATTCCCTGTCTCTGCCTCAATAACGGAGATACATTCAGAAAGGTAAAGGAGATCATGCACACAAAGAAAAAAAGTCATGCTGCAGGGGAAGTAGAAAAGCCCACGACTCTTTCATTACTATAGATGACTAACCATACGGAGACCAGCGTTTTACAGCAAATCTGTATAAGCTAGGTTCTGGCTCATCGCGTCCGCGTACAAAACGACGCGTAGAACAACAATTTCCTGCGGTGAAAACTCGCGTCTCGTTCACTTGGTATATACGAAAATTGGCATGGAAGGGTACCAATGTTTGCCATACGCGGGTATGAGCCAGGGACAAGAAAGAAAGCAAGCAAGCAAGCAATCCCGTGTGGCTCATACTGGGGCCGCACATTTCAGCTTCGCTGGTTTACCATTTGGACGGGTTTCATGGGCGGTTATTTTTTACTACATATTATTAAAAAAACGCAATGAACTGCTATACTACACGCGCGGCATTGACACAGCCGCCATGCTTTAAACATCGCTCACTGTGCAGGGTGCAGACGAAAGAAAATGCAATTTTTTTCTTGACAAACCAAACATGTAACAGTGCCAAATGTTATATTGAAGAACCCGAGCCATAAAACGTGATCGTGGATAGAAATTTGAGCAAGAGCACAGCAGTGCTGTGTGCCAAACTTTTGCGCAATTAATATTAAAGGGGAAAACAAAAAGACGAAGGTCTCTCTTCTGGAGTCCCACAAGACTCTATTTGCATGTTTATTTGCAACTATTATCTAATGTAGTACAAAAGCATTTCTAGAGCGGCACTTTCCGTGCTCGTTTCCGTGGTGTAGTGGTTATCACGTGCGCCTCACACGCGCAAGGTCCCCGGTTCGATCCCGGGCGGAAACAGGGTTTTTTTTTTTTTTTTTCATTGGCCCAAGTGCTTTTTTTTTACATTAGTTGTCCAATACGCCCGGCTCCTTGGCTGGAAAAAGGCCAAAACAAAAGTATACAAATAAATGCAAATGCGTAGTGGAAACGAGCGTTTTAAGCAGTTTACAGCTGGATATCAAAATAAGCGTGGGCAACCGCAGGAGCTACAGGCCTGGTTAACATTTTCGAGACACGTGGAGGAAATGAAATACACGCAGCTAAATATTCAAGGCAATTGAAACGTGTGCCAATGGTTACATCAGTTACTCTGCAGAGTATATCGTATCCGGATTGGAGGTTGGTACACAGACTGCAGTCGCGTGCGGTAGATAACGCGGCGGCAAAGTTTTTTTCTTCTGGTGGAAATTTCAGCTTGCACATTGCGCGGATTACAGCAGCTGTAGTTCTGTGGTGTTGGGCAAGTCGTAAATAGCTAAGTCGTTCATGACGTTTGCTCACTGACCTCTTCACATAAAAGGTGCTCCATTTTCCGGCCGACCTCTCTACATTTTCCAATCATTAAAATACTTCTTCACGCTGAAGCTCGTTACGAGGCCAGCACAGCTGGCAGTTCGAGATATATTTCCAGCTACCGAATTATACTTTCATCTGTAGAACTCATCTACTGCTTCTTTGTGTGCGATGTGATGCGTTATGCTTGTCCGTCTTCCTGTTTCTCTTTATTTTCATTCTCCCCTCCTCGTGAAGTCGAATATGGCGATTTGTCCTTAAAATCACAGAAAAAGTATTTTGCGATTGCTGCTGCTCTGTTCTTGCTAAAATTTGCTTAATGCAAGCATGAAATGTAGCATTTTATGGCTTGACCCGAGTCATAAGGCTTATATAAAAGTCAGTTACACTGAACGACCTGTTCACTTTTTTATTGACAAACAGGGTAAGTGTCAAGTGTTGTATTGAACACTAGACCCTGTTTGTCAATAAAAAAGTGTGTATTTGGCTTCAAGTAAGCCTCTTCTACATAAGCCTCCTTAGGACGGAGGGAGGGAGGAGAGGCGACGTTTAGCTGAGGCACCAAATGCGCATTTTTATAGAAACGTTGCGAGGGGAGAAGGTGGTAAAGACTTCCGACGCTGCTCGACGAGTTTCCCGTTATGAGCTCGTCGAAAACCTCCGAGCCGCCCCCAGAGGCCCTGGCAACAGTCACCAACGCCGCGCGCGTTCGGTGCGAACGCGGCCAAAACGGCGACGGCGTCGACAACAGTTCTGCGCGTTGCTGGTGCTGCTGCATCTCCAAGTTTATACAGCTGATAAAACTACTATCCTTACTCCGTATAGCTCTCTAGTAAGTTGCTATCGCAATTGATGCTTCGCCTTTCGGGTGAAACTGCGACATTTTTTTGACATGGCGTGGGACTGGTGGTCGGTTTTGCCGAAAGAATATACTAATTAGGTTTTCAAGGTAAATAATTTATTGCGATTATTTATCTTTAAATGCGTTGTTTACGATGCTCTGGTCTTTCTGAGGGGTGCGTGAGTGCGCCAATCGAAGGCCTTCAAGATTTCGACAGAATTCGGCATAGTTTCGTCGACTAGATAGACTATTGAGTTTACGGCCGTTGAAGCTGCCCGCTTACCAGACAGAGCCTACTTCACCGTTAAGTCGATGCACTTACGGTTCGAAGGCGGTCGGAATGCATAGGAAAGGAGAAGAACACGACATGTAACGAGCTACCAAATAAATACAAACTAAACTTAGTCAGTGGTTCAGCATGTGACCGGTGGTTGTTTTCTTCCCCTAAATGCTTGACATGGTGGTGCTGCTCGTAATGGACGAGCTTATCACTGTACGCCTTATGAAAAGGTCGCATTGTTTGAAAACCTTCAATGATGCCTATCTTTGATCTCTTTCTTCTATACGCAGCGTATGGCGTACACCTTCGGAACGTACGAAATCATGCCCCAGGGGTTCCCCTTGCTGCCCCTGGCGCGAAGCTTGTGTGCCTTGCCAACAAGAGGCATTTGTTCCTTACTCGGAGACGAGTTCGGCAACCTCGGCAGCAAGTACATGAACATGGTACCAACCTGATCTGGATGAGGCCTTATTTGTTCCTATTATTAGCGACCAAACAGCAATAATAGAACGAAGTGGTTCCGTAGTAAAATAAGAGAACAATTTATTTATACATGCACTGTAAATCTGTTACACAAACTCGAGCGTATTGAAACGGTAACTCGATTGTGGTGTGAGTGCGTTAATGCGCAGCCGATCTTGTTACTTTAACTAGAAGCTTTACCTCGTCTCGTATTAATTGTATAAGTGGGAATGCAGAAATTATTCATTTGTGATAGCAAGTTACATTCAGTGTTTACATTGGTTTGTGAAACATCTTGTAGGAAGCCTTCTATGTGATCATATGTACCTTCGAGCCAATTAATACAGGCAAGCTTGTACCATATACCTTGGAATTTGGGACACTGCGTTTAGTTCGCTTAGCTACCAGGTGTCAATCAAACGTTTTTCTCTCCTTGTCAATATAGTAATCGCATCTCTTGAATGTCTCTTGCGTGGAGATTGCGTTCTTCATATCACAATTTCCCTCTAAACTGATTTCCCCTACTGAATTTGCGGTTTGCATGCCCCAATGACTTGCTTTCATTTCATTGTGCAAGTGCTTTGCGCTTAGGTGGCAAGCTTGTGCTTCGTTCGAATTCAAGGTGCGATTTCTTACTAATGTATGACAGAGGCCGAACGAATACTCTTATTCGGCAGCTCCCAGACGGTGCACGCGGAAGAATCTGATGCGCATGATAAAGATGATTCCAAAAATAATAAAGGTTGAGAACATGAACAGCGCTTAGATTATAGCTTCAAATCTAATCTTTATAATGACTGGGGTTTTTACATGTAGAGCAGAAGAACACCATTCTTAGTCAAGCGTTTTTTATAAATTAACTGTAAACAGCTCCTTTTATTTGTCGATGGTCGTAACAGCGAGTGTCACCTAATCATAAAGGCACTGTTTCTGCGGTATTATTACATTTAAATGATAAAAAGAAAGAAAAAAGTAGGTTTAGCACCTATGCTTCCCGCATTTGTGCTTAGAGGGATTTCTAAGTTACCCATCTTAAATTACTGTCGATAAATCTCATCAACCTCATTCGCAGTCTGCTATGGTAGCTCTGCAATATTATTAGTATATTGAACTGAAAAACGACCTCTGAGTGTCCCTTTTCTTGGCAATAGTCAAACAAGATTTTTCGGGGCCTTTCAAAACCATCTTATTCAGGCTTATACACTCAGCATACGCGGAATCTTGAAGGAAACCATCTTTGGTCGAACACTTCAGGCGATAGAGCTGCTCTGGTTTTGAATCTTGTTTGCATGAAATTGTTTTCTATGTAGTGTTTTGAAATAAATGGTGACTGCTCTTTTTCGCCTTCCGAAATGCTAGTTCATCTGTTCTCGGGCAATTGACACATGTCCCTTTAAAACTGCTTCACTGCAGAATGTTCCCTACGAAAGTGATTCTAGAGCTTCTGCGCCTTGCCGAAGCGAAGCCAAACTTGACATGTGGCCAGAGTGTGTTGTAATGGTTACACCGTAAGAATTATGTCAGCGGATCAATGTCCATTACAACGGGATTAGCTTTTTAAAGACGTCGCTACAGATTCCGACGGGAAGTGTTTCCGGAATAGAACCAGACTTGGCGCTTACAGAGAAATTGAGTTTCCCTTTATTTCAGTGAAGCGATTTGCACGAAAATGCGCTGCGCTGTGTCAGTTTTTAAATGACGTCCCGCATTAAGTGAGGTTGCTGCTCGGCCCCCGTTACTAACACATGACACTAGTGGTCGATCTCCTAAACGCCTGCCCCTCTTGCGACAGTAAGTTACATTTATGTTTGCAGTAGTTCTTGTGATCGTGTCTGAAGCCTCTTGGGTGTCATACGCCTGACGACGCAAACAAATAAAGGACGAAAAGAAAGAAGACGCGAACGCGCGCACCTAAATCTCGGAGGCGCCAACCGTCATTCGTCGAGTGTACGCTAGATGGCGCCACAATACCGCGCCGCCGTACTAGCCGTGGCGAGTTGGCACGAATTCGTCGACGTGCACATAAATTGGTGATTGATGAGCAAGATCACGTACAGATAGGGTCGTACAGTTACGAAATGCGATATCTAAGAAAGAGGCGAATATTTCGCGAGCCTAGACGTGCAGCCTACATAACAAATTTTGAAATTATTTTTCTAACGTATTTTAATCACTTTCAAATATTGGTCGCGGCCTAGTGTACGCTACCAACAGTGTTGTACTGTTTTGATAAGTGCAACCTAATACTGGGCTCACATTCATTTCGTCATGGAACTCGCATGCTGTAACGTTTTGACTCTGTCGGTAGCTCAGTGGATCTGCGTAGTTCCTTTAAATCATAGTTTCATATGAAAAAAAAAGAAACGCTCTACTGATAGTTCTGAGCAAATGTTTAAGCTGGGCAATTTTATTCAGAACAAAGAACTACACTTTGTAAGAATTTCGCAGCTGTAGTATCGACGGTGCCGTAGGTGCAGCCGTGGTAATTGGAAACATGCTGAAGACGAGTGAGTGTCAGACGTGCGATGAATGTGTGCGCCCGTTTTGGGAAATAAGATGAGCACACCCTATTCATTGCAGTCTCGCATTCCGGTGTACCTCTGCCACGTTCCTGCCGGGAGTTCACTGAAGAATATCGTTCACTATTCTCAGGTAGGTCGCTACGTGTGAGGGACGTGGGTTGAAGTCTCTACAACTTGGAAAATATCTGCCAGTAACGTTTAAGAGGACAGGACAGAAAATGACGAAGCAGACGGTGCTTGAAAAATAATATGAATAATTGTATGTGACTGTTCGACACATATGTAATTGCAGTCCACAACAGAATTTCACACTTGGGGTACAACATATCCAAGCAATTATCAAATTATTGGCCGCACAGAGAGGCGCGTTTTGTGCTGCTCATGGATATTTTGGTAGACAGATGGGACTGCCCGCACCACCTATCTGTCGTAAACACAAGATACATAAATAAAATTATGTACCTTTTGAACTTGTTACAATACCTCCACCGAAACCAATTGCAAATGCCATTACAGACCACAGCCCTACCACACCATACTATACCAGCATTCCTACGCTCTCCTTAAGAAAGTGAAGAAAACCCAAGCGTTCGTACTAATAATGGCAAACAAATTTTAACTTAAATATATGGCGCCAAAACTACTTAGCAATTATTCTCTTAAGTATAACGTTGATATATCTTACAAAAATCTCAACACATCTGTTACAAAACGGTTAATTGAAGGGGACCTTCACTGGCCATAACAAAAGTTGACAGAAGTATTTGGCTCTTTTTGGGGTATTGTGGTCAGCGGCTGCTTTTTTTGTTCTGATATTTACCGACTACAATTTTTACAAATTATCGCACAGTGTTGTATGTTTGCATTTCATGTTATTTACGTCAACTGTGTTTCATTATGTTTATCCTATGCATAGTATTGATTGCAATCCGCGCTGAAATGTAGCTTTATATATTCAATTCTGTGCGTGACCCGATATCAGTTGCACGCACTAAATTTTGTTCTTTGTTTCATAACGGCCACCATGTCAGCTTTTTTGTAAAGTAGCCGAGACCTCTTCAGGCCGGTCCTCTTTTATCCGCGACCTTGTTCTTTTTGAAGGAAAATATATGAAACATTGCATTCAGTCTAATTCACTAAACTTTAACACTTGTCAATACGCATTTATACATTAAGATCAAAGAAGGTAGTTGTAGTTGAAAGAACAGGGGCTGCATTTACAAATATCGTCGTTCGTAAGCGCTGCTTGAGGTTAGACGGCCACCTTAGCTAATGATATGTCCGACAATACGAATGGCTCGCGATAGCTATTTCGAACATTTCTAACGTAACAACGCTTCTGTGAATACGGGCGCAGAAAAGTTCGTAGAAGTGCAAGTAAAGGATACGTATATGGAAGGGAGAAAATGATACAGCCAACAAAAAAGGGCAAAGAAAGTAAAACACCATCAGCGTCCTCCGTACGCCCGAGTGACGCCAATGAGTTGGCCAAGACTAGCATTCCGGTCACGTCATGGCCTCCGTGATCACACGAGCAGCCCACAATCTCAAAGGCCTTGCTTATGCTCTTGTGGATATCAGAGCTGCCGCCACGTACCGCGTGAAGTTCACATTCTTTTTATTTACAGTTTTTTTTCGGTCTTATTTTGACATCTGGCCGCACATGGGTAATAGGTTGAAGCAAAATTGTATGAAATTATGTTTGCTCCATCATGACATTCAGTGAACTGAGTAGTTTCTGAACCAATCATTGGTTTTTATCTGGTGCATAGGGATCATTTGTTTTTTTATCTCGTCCCGAATCTATAAGTGCCATATAGTCAAATGTGATTCAGCTTCAAACCTATAGCCGTTGTTTGAAACACATTTCTTTGTTGCTACACAAAACAGCTTGTCAAGTCAAAGAAGGCTACCAAGTTTGACTACGGCCCGGTGGATAACAAGATTTATTACGGTCAGGTAAGCACCAATAAAGAGCACTTCATTATGTATTTGTATTGCGATAGCAAATATGCGGGCACCATACAGTCACATTCGCGGCGTCAGCTTCATGTTCTGGACTTGTATGTCTGTGGTATATACAAGGTGTCCCAGCATTTAGTATGGGCCAAGTCATTAAAGAAACAAAAAGGGTACTGATACATGAAGTCAGGACAAACATTGCTCAGTGAGCAGAAGTATTCCGGAAACTGGTGTTTCTGTTATACTTAATCAAATGATTAACCACCGTTAACTACTGAATTTAATATTTTCTGTTCTAGTGGCGTAAGTTTGAATGCCGAATTGTCCTTCTCACTGGAGAAATCGCATCGCCGTAGTTCGCAGCCAGCTATATATTGCTTATACTTCTTTCTTCTGCGTTTCAAAGCTGTAATAAGACGGCATGTAGATGTGTGTGAACGATGAATTAGCACTCATTAGAGATGTGTCCGCAGGAGGACCCTCCAGAATACAAGATAGGCAACGTGAAGACCGACGTGGGCATTTTCTGGAGTCGTGGCGATCGGATTGTGTCGATGGCTAACGTACGGGAGCTCATCAAGGACCTCGGACCGCGGGTCAAGAAGAACCACTTCATCGACGACCCCTACTACACACACGTGCACTTCGCCATGGCGCTGAACAACCCAACGTTGTTGTACAAGGACCTGCTGGAGTTTCTGGATAAATACGCGACGTCCTCCTAGCACCGCGAGTCGTTTTCGCTTACAATGGCGTACACGCTCTATACGCCGCAGTGCAGCACGCACATGAAATGAACAGAAGCGTGTCGTCGATGTCCCGCCGGGTGTTGAGCATTAGAAATTCAGAGGCAGGGCTCCCGGATAGCTCCAATGTTAGTTTGGCGCGCACGGGGTTTTCTTCCCGTGCAAGCATAGTGGATAAGTCAATGGGAGTTAAATTAAAGCATTATGTACAGTCCCTGTCCGGGCTGTCGATATAGAGTGCGGAAACCGTGCGCGTCTGACACCCCTAGCGCCACCTACTGCAAACAGCTACAACTACACAGTTGGTTTTGGCCGTGCGCCGCTAGGCCTACAGGGTTTCGCCACTCGCGGCCTTATCCATGTGTTTGCGCAGCTTCCCCTTCCTGAAGATTCTACGCGATCATAGAGGGAGTCGGGATAGGCGCCAGTTGATATGAACGGTTCTTTACCATCCCGCATCATGGCGCGACCACGCAACCGCTCATCACGCGATAAAGAACTGCGTGCTGCCTGTCACCGTGCAGAATCGCGGAAAATGGGAAGCTGTGCAAGGCTAGAGTTAGTATGAACCGCGCAAAGGGCATTGCCATGACCGTTTGTGACGAAGCACCGTACACCTGGTAGTGCATTCTCAGAAGCGACGCGGTGTCCGAGATCGCAATGCCGGTGCGATTTCGGGGGCCTACAAAGCGACTATGTTGTTCCAGCTTGCTCCAGTAGGTGGCGCAAATGTTCTTGGTAGGGCGATTTACTAGGGCGAGAAGGTTTAGAAGAATCAGAAGAAAGAAGTCAGAAAAGAAAATCTGTACGATAACACAAAGGACAGTGACTTGATATTTGAGGCTCGAGCTGGGTGCCTAAGGACAAAAATATATCGGAGAAAGTATCCGCAACCAGATGAGGCATGTGTATACTGCAGCCAAAATACGCAGACCACTCAGCAAATCCTAATGGAATGCGAAGTGAGACCCGTAGTGAGACCCGTAGGTAGCGTACACCTTCGAGAAGCGCTTGGATTTGAAGTGAAATGAGTGGAAGCATCAACCGGTCAGCGGTGGCGATAAGCAAGAAACGTTTAGAGTATTGGTGTACAAAAAGCAGGGAAGAGATTTATACGGCCGGATTCGTTACAGATAAAGGTAGCGCTACAAGGCAGTTAGAGAACTTTTGAGGAAGAGAAAAATGATTAAGGACATGCATACAAAAATGCTAGAATGAAAAGCATCTATAGCATACATGATTAACTCAAGCAGGCTAGGTGACTATTCGTCACCGCTCCGATTCAAAGGAGATGCCAATAAATCGCCACCACCACCACCACCACCACCACCACGACGACCACCATCTTCATCATCGTCGTGCAATGAAACCGTGCTCTAGGCAGTCTTGACGGGAGTCGCACAGTGGAGAGCGCACTATCATCACGGCGCTCCGGGGAATGCGCCCTTCGCCATCGGCTGGGCCTGTCCGTGAGCTGCTCTGCCCAGCAGCGTCAGTTGGTGGCTTGGGCCCGACAGAGCAGTGACGAAGCCGACAGAGCAGTGACGAAGCCGACAGAGCAGTGACGAAGCCGACACAAGCCTTACCCCGGAGCCCCACCAAAAGAGTCACAAGTAAAAAAACGTCAAGGATCATTGCAGGTAACTGCAATGGAACGCAAGATGGACGAAACAAACCAATCTACCACGCCGCAACCCGATTGTAACAGGAATGCATCATCACTCCCTATACACCCTGCATTTGCTCACGTAGGTAGTATGGGGTGGCGCTATTGACAGTAGAGATGGATGATTGGAGTTGCTGGCCTTTACCTGCCCTTTCCCTCTCCCCCTTATAGAAAGAATGAAAAAAGAAGTTTCCAAATTAATCTTGCATTACGCAGAGCAGTTATGAAGGGCTCATTTTGGGAGAGAGTTCCTCTTTCATCTTAGAGCAGCTCGCAAAAGAAAGCAACAGTCATTTAAAACCAGGTGTACATTAAAAACCACAAGTCTAACGGTATAAGTGATAGCCCAAATGCGCCCACCCTGTAGGAATGTCACATGACAAGCCCTTCGAAGGTGTTTCATATATTTCAACAATGACCAATATTGCAAGCATTTTGTCAACTGCTGGATACCGCACGTCACTGCAGTATCTACAATACCAACTATAACGCAACTGATTTGGGAAAATATCAGTAGGCGGTAACACATAATGGTAATGTCGCCTGGGAGCAATGGATCATTGCATGCGACGCACCCTCTCCTGTCCCCCCCCCCCCCCGCCCCCCTTTCCAGATACAGTGCTGCATCCAAGTGCAATGTTAATAAAGAATATGAACAGGTCTTCCTGTTTCCTGAAGTTGGTTCAAAGCGTCTTTTTTAGTATTAGCTGACAATCGTGAAAGTGGATTATCACATATTGCTACCGTTCCCTTTCTTTTTCACCAAAGAGGCTTCCAAGTAATGAAGAATCGGCTTATTTTAAGGACGCCACATTTGACGCTAACTTGGTATGATTGCCGCGTGATGGGTTGAAGTAAATCGCCAAACAAGAAGCGACCGCCGAACTGCGCTATGGCAGATGATGGCGGCACAAGCCCCCCAGCACTCCCAAGACGGACGCCAGCGCCCTATTTGTTGGTAAACTTGCAGTGGGTGTGTGTGCAGCAAGAAGAATAAGAAAACAAAAACTAAAAATAGTACATTGTTTCAGGTAAGAAAAACAAATCCGGCTCACGATTGTCTTCCACAATATCTGTTGAACGTCGATTTAGTTGCAAACAGTGTCTCATCCTTTATTGTCCCTTAAGGATCTCTGGCGTGATATTACATAAGGGGGGAGGGGTTGTTGCAGAATGTAAGGAAAAGAAACAAAGACATACATTTTCCTATCAAACTCAGCCTGTCAAGTAGTTTGAGAACAAAACTAAAATAAAGAAGAGAGCTAAGAAGCACACCGAATATAATGCAAAAGCAAATTGCCAGAAAAGGGTCAATGTGAATCGGCAATCGCAAAAGAAGGAAACAATTGTTGAGGTTTAACTCTTGTAAACCTAGTTATCATGAGCGAAAGGTCTGTTTGGCTTGGTTTTGCAAAGACTATATATGCACACAGTGTTTCATTAATGCACGCTTCCGCGCTTGATAAGCTTCTCTATAACGTGTTAACCTGGCCTCCCTTTGCTCCGGTGTTTCAGCAGCCAACTTTTCATTTGCTTGAGATTTCGAAGCCTGCCGTCTAGCTATATATACTGGATGATTGGATTCAGCCTGTCGCTTGCGCTGAAGCGCACGCACAGACGGCCCAGCGGGTGGGCCATCCATGGCGAGACTGAGCGACCAAGAGCCGGTGAAGCAGCCGTTAAAGCCTCGCCTATAGTCAGGTGGTACCACAGCGGCGAGGCTCCGAGCGAGCGCAGCTGCGACGCCTCTCCGTAGTGGATCACGTGGCGTGACGTCACAATTGCCACACTTGGGCTTCGGCGGCTCGCGCTCCTCCGGCTGAAAGCCATTTCGACGCGATGAATGACCTTGCGAGACATGGTGAAGTAGAGCTCTCGCTCTAAAACTCAGTAAGGTCATTATAAAGGTGAGAGGTCGAGGTGATCAGTAAGCATCTGTTTAAAGATAATGGGGTTACGCTCGTTGCCAACACTATCTGGTAAATTGTTCCACTCTGTGTGGAAGTCTATGTGGAATTTATATGGAATCAGATTAAGGGGACACCGGCAATTGACAGAGGTCACGCGACCGACCACGAATGGCGACCAAGGAGCGACTCACGACGACCGGCGTTCTCATCGGCTAGCGCAACCCGCCCTTCGCTACACTGAAATGTATCTCGGTTGGTACCGGTCGCCAACGCAACGTAAAATAAGTGGCAGCGTAAACCGACGGCCTGCTGCTGCGGCCCTGATTAGTTTAGCAGCTGCGCGACTGCAGTCGCGCGACTGAAAAATACAGCAGTGAGCGGTTGATCCAAAATGGTCACTTCTGGACAAAACCGACCATTTTCGACCATTTGCGACTGATCGCTTTGCGACCAATTTTGTCCCGTGACCTCTGCGAGTCGCCGGTGTGAACGAGCCCTTAGTTATCCTACGAACGAGCCCTAAGTTAGCCCTTAGTGAACGAGCCCTTAGTAGAACGAGTTATTCCTCTTAGGAATCTCATATAATATGCGCTTCTGGAAACACTTTGTATCCATTACTACCGTTTTTTTTGTTTTATCTGGGCGGTGCCATGTAGAACATGCGTTGAACTTTACATAGTACAATTCAGTACATTGCTCAAGCACTCGAAGAAATGTTTTGCCAGGTATTTGTCTTTTTTCGCTTTGAGTGCTGCAGTATTCATTGTGAACTATAAGCAATCCGATTACTGGTCTATTGTAATGCACCGAGCAATATCCGAAGACCAGGAGTGGGCAGTCCAGCGAGCCAGGGACCATTGCCGGGGATCTCGGAAGATTTTCCTCCAGCGATGGACCCCTGGCAGCCTAGCCCCGGGCTCCAACAGCAATAATCGTTGGACAAATAAAGTTTATTCCTATCCTATCCTATCTGCACCTTTTATTGATGTGACACACATTTCAAGGGCGTTAACTCAGGCCTCTCCATGCCAAACTAGTCTGCAAGATATCTCGTTATTTGAAGATTAAAAGTGCCAGCCTATATTTGGAACTGCACCGAATATCCTTATTTGTAACAAGAATGCCGGTAGCACAACTTCTGCGAGTGCCATTTTACGCCAGTGACACTGACACTGACAAAGTGACGTACGCTGTTTTGACACATTTACACCGAAGATGGACGTTTGGCCAACGTAGAATAATCTAACTCAATACTCTGCTCTGGCGGAATGGAGGAAGGGTAAAAAGAAAGCACTATGTATACCTGCTACCAATATTTTACCGCAAGATGCCCAATGTTCAGAGGTTGTTTACGATTGTCGTATTAAAACCAATCATCTTATTGTTTTTCATTTGGGTCTGGTTTAGAGCGAAACTGATTTTAAAAAGTAGAAATACAGCCGCTGAGATATTTTTAGGAGCCTGGTTTTTCGGACTCGTCATCGACCTATACCAGCAGCGACACCATGTTATAGAACAAATGCATAAAGACAACCGATATTTCGGCCGCTGTTGCGCGAATATTTCATGAAGAAACGTCACAAACGTTTCTGTTTGTTTTTGGCGCAGATTATTCTTGCTGCCACTGTAGAGCACAGTGCCTTTTCACAGCCTTCCTACAGAACAAAGGCAAGGAATATTTAATAAGGAATCAGCATGTTGAGTAATCAAACTGTTTTTATATATTTCTCCGTATATTAGTATTTCTTTACTTTAATTGTAATATTTTTATATTGTAAGGTTGGCAGGTGTGACTAAGATGCGAAATGACGAGGAAAAATAGCATGGTTTGCAAAATAAACAAGCAGGCAGACGAGGACCCTGGATTATTCTGAATGTTCGAGAAAGCACCGGGAAAAATAAGGGGTCCCATCTAACGATATAACTACGACGGAAATGACACAACTGTCTTGCGAGTGACTTAATATATGATTTGCTGAGAGCTCACATATCTTAATGTGATTAGCATTCCTCGGGAACTCCACGCCCTTTTAGGGGAGTCCGTTTCCGCTTGTGTTCCTGTCGGGTTGGGTCTCAAACCCCTTTCCGCCAGCCTGGGTCACGGGGTAGTCTGTGCTCTAATGGGTAAAACATTGGGCTGTTGTGCTTAGGGAACCAGGTTCAAAACCAACCGTCGGGCTAACTTCGGCACATGGATATGCTCAATGGGTCAATGAACCTCAATGCCATTGAACCTCTTTGAAGTCAACTTGGGTCGCTGCGTATGTGCCGTTGGATGTGTGCCTCTCTTCAATGAACCTCTAGACGCCAAGTTGTGTCTTCGGTGCTGGCGGAATCAAATCACCGTTATACCGGGTGTTCGAAGTAAATCTTCACGGAATTTTTAAAAATAGCCTGTGGCAATAGCGTAATTCTTATCGTTGAGCTGGTTTATTCGAAGAGGCGGACATTAGTAGCCCGAGAAATCGAAGCACATATATTCAGCTAATTAACATGAATTGACTAATAAACTTCTTATTTAATTACTTTACGACACCTATTAAAATTTATGAATTGTAGCCGCTGATCTTGCAAGACGCATCCACTTGAAATGAATTCCCAGGATGACACCAATTTCGACATATTATTTGCCAAAGTGTGGGACGAAATACATGGGCGTTCCAGTTACTTTTGTGCTTCAATGTATAAAACAGTATTTTGGTAAAAAAAGTAATTGGAACAACAGCACATTTTTACGGCGAGTTTGATGGCGCAAATCTCCAAACTGGTGTCATTCTGGAAATTCATTCCGAGTCGGTACGCCTGACAAGCTCACCGGCTACAATTAGTAAACTGCAATATGTGTAAATTAATTAACTACGAAGATAATTATTGAATGTTTATTACTTAGTTGAATAGGTGTTTCGATTTCTCCTGATACTAATATCCGCCTCTATGAATAACCCAGCTCAACGATAAGAATTATGCTGCTTGCCACAGGCGATTTTTAAAAATTCCGTAAAACTTAAAAATTAACACCCTGTATAGTATATTCAGACAAAATTGCCGGAATATATATTCACGCACGCGCCCCACACGAACTTCCCCTCTAGATGGCGGAGCGGTCGAGAGGGAAAAGCGGCAGAAGTGACCAGCTGCATGCACGCCTAACACATCACGCGTGGCTGCGGTCGTAATATGGCGCGTCGCTACATTGCTTTAATGCTAATCGCATTAACGTCTGCAGCCATCGTGAGATGGGGTCTGCCGAAAGTTTTTATTGCGATAGCAATTATGTGGACACTACAGGCGTATTTCTGCCGTCGTCGTCGCCGTGAGGTTCCATATTAAGTCGAACGGCGATAAAATGGTCGCTGCCCGCCGTATGCTGTATGTGCGAGTGAAAGCGTGCGAGGATGAGCCGGCGATGGCGGCGCAATCGCGCGCACGCAAGGGAGGAAAGCGGGAAGGAAGCGCGCCATCGTTCGTCGCGCGCAACGCTCCGGGGGGAGGATAGGAAGGTGGGGGAGGGGGCGTTCTACACCGGGCGGCTCCGGAGGTCGCGCGCGCCGGTGTATCTCGAAAGTAGTCTGCGTCACGGGCACAGCCCGCCTTGCGCTGTGTTTTCGCGGCTTAGTTCGCGTTGATGCGAGACGCACCGAGGTCAATTCGCTCGCTGCTGCGGCCGCGCTTCCTCACTCCAGCGTTTTGACAGCGAGTTGCCGCGGTCATCGAGTGAGATGTCTTCATGTTTTGCTTGTGCGCACGTGGCACCATGCTTGTTCATTGAGTTAGTAT
Source organism: Dermacentor silvarum (assembly GCF_013339745.2). Taxonomy (NCBI): domain Eukaryota; kingdom Metazoa; phylum Arthropoda; class Arachnida; order Ixodida; family Ixodidae; genus Dermacentor; species Dermacentor silvarum. The sequence continues at coordinate 107,062,081 of NC_051162.1, read as the reverse complement.
CCTATGTTTATCAGTTTACACGGTCGATAAAACTACTATCCTTACTTCGCATAGCTGTCCAATAATTGGCTATCGCAATCAATGCTCCGCCTTTCGGGCGAAACTGCGACTTTTTTAACTACATATAGATATGAATGACACTTATGTATTGCAGTAGCAGCTGTTTTTCATGCAACATAGATTAATCGTATCAGGTTTTCTTTCTTTGCCATGCAACTCACTTACGGAAAGGCGAACGCAAAACGCCGCTACGTTTCTCTTTCGATTGATACGACTGGATCACTCACTCACTCACTAATAAATAAATAAATAAATAAATAAATAAATAAATAAATAAATAAATAAATAAATAAATAAATAAATAAATAAATAAATAAATAAATAAATAAATAAATAAATAAATAAATAAATAAAAATCAACGAACGGTCCCATTGCTTTCATAGCGAATGGAACACCTCACAAATGCAGGGAGGGCTGGCGACACTTTTTTGAGGAAGCAAACCACTGATATGTAATCACTTCCAGGATAGTTATCGCAATCCCCAACGTTGGCTCTGTTTGGAAGAGTGGGCGTATACTCAATCGGGGAGTATTTGAAATCTCTTAAAAGCGAAGTGAAATATGGGAAAATGAATTGAAGGAGTCAACAGGGCTATTTGTCTTTGTCTTGCAGCGTTAAATTCTCTTCTCTTTCTCTCTCTCTTTGTCTCTCGTTCTCTATTTTTGCGAAAGTTTTTTTCTGTTTCTGTTTGTGCTCATGGAAGGGAAAGCTAGATGAAAAAAAAAACGGAAGGCAAAATGCAACTGCTACATGACCATGAAGACAGCTAAACAACGACGGCTTTTTGTAACGGCGGCTTCACCGGGCGTTCGTAGCCACAGCTGTTACACGCCACCTTCTTTGTTAAAAAAAAAAGAAAACGCGAGCAAACGTGCCTGATTGTCAAGCTGAACACACAAAGCCAGAGAGCGAGTGGATGAAAAGGAGAAGAGAGGGACAGAAGCGCGGTGGTGTATATGGCGAACGGAAGGAGTCGTCGCGGGTGGGTTATTTGCCCAAATGCACCGGGTCGCAGTTTTCTCTATCTCAGTGGTTCCGCCTGGTGCCCACATCGGCGAGACCGTGCGGTTTGTTGGCACACGGTTGCTTTCGCCGGTCTGCTTTGACGGTCCGGCTAACTGCCACCGAAACTTCCTGATCGTCGATAGCAGCGCGCGTGTTTTTGGTATGTGCGCGTGCGTTGTGCTTGCGGGTGTTCCTGCCGCGTTCGAGGAGGTATGTGTGTAGATAACTTTATTGGAAAGAGATCGGCGCGCGTGCTTCGAATCGGTTAAAAAGGGATAAGTGATGTGCGTTGTTGGATTCGCGCGTGTGAAGTCAAGCGAAGCACGATTCGGGCGTACACAGGAAGCGAAGAATGTTATGAAGATGTCCATAGAATGGTGACTCAACAGGTGTGTTTTTTGTGATAGCGTGCACACCAGAGTGCCAGGTTATATGTTTCAAGCGTGGCATCAGCCTGTACTGCGTGTATTATAGGCAGAGAGTGTCCAAGAGGTCGGAGTCCACACATTGAGAAATGACACAGGCCTCTACCACGTCCGTGTGAGTGAAGCAGGTCACCGGCGTACGAAGAAAATTGCTCAAAGTCGTAAGGAATGCTTAATGGAGGGCTAGATGTTAAGAGCACGTCTGGGTTAGTCAAGTAAAATTGGGAGCAGTAAAAGACAGCATCAATGAGTCGCAGAGATTTGTGATCTGTCAAAGAAGAGAGTTCGCGAAAGTGGAAGCGGGTCTCCAGTGGACCAGCGCATCGAGAAATAGTAGTCTAAGGGTATTTCATAATTGTGAAGCAAACGACAGCCAGAGCCTGAGACAACGTATTCAAACACAGCAACGTACTATCAAAAGAAAGAAAGGAAAGAAACTCCAACGCTTTCCATATTTATGACCGACATGCAGTGAAGCGTGCTTCGACCGTATCAGACAAAACAAGTCGTAACTTACAGTGTGACGTTACCTTGCGTCGTTATAGTCGACTCTTCCTGTAGAATTTTTTTTTCTTAGATCAAGATTGATTTGACGTTTTCAAACGCAGGAAACTGCCACGAGTGTTCTGAAAATTGCAGGAACCTTCTAACGCGGGAAAAGCTGTTTATTCGTTCCGAAAGGTCTCGGCAAACTCGTTCGTTATAATATCGAACCACCCTCCCACTCTACACGTCACGGGGGTCTGCCGATCCCATCCAGTGTTACGCCTTCACGTGCCGGCGAAGTCCTAAGGACGTTTTCCTTCTCCCCCACGATTCCTCGTGACTACAATGACGTCACGGTTGGCTGCACACCCTCTCCCCCATCTCGAAGACTCTTTCTCTCACCGGCCGGACGCTAATTGACCTTGGCTATATTCGTTTATCGTTTTTTTTACCGAAGCCGCTTTTTGCGGTCGCTCGTGCGTCACCGAGACGCGATTCCACGCCTCCAGCCATAGCCGTCGAGCTGGGCGCTCCCCACTCTCACCACCAGCGGTGAGCCAAGGAAGAAAGTGACGCCTTCTTTTTTTTTTCTTTTTTTTTTCTCGATCTTTGCTTCGTTTGCTCACTAGCTCTCTCTCGCTGAATATTTTTTGATTCCTTGCGGCCTGACAGTCACGTCGAACGAATAATCGGATCGAGTCGTATCGTCGTAGTAGTCTGCGCACAGTGTCGACGAGAATGGTGTCACCGAGCACGGCCATATCTCGGCTCATCCCGAGCCTCCTGCTGGGAACCGTGAGAACGGCTCTGGATTTTCCTTCCGAGCTCTCAAACTTCTACACCGGAGGCGATCCGGATCGATGCGTCGGAATCGTGAGTTTCTCGCACATTTTGTGCACGTGCTTTTTTGCAATGCACCCGGGAAACACTATAGCCTATTGCACAAAATTTGACGCGTAGAGTTTTGGAGAAACGCAAGGGAATTGTACTCGATTTCGCTGAAGATTGACGGGTTTAACTCTTCGAACGACTTTTGCAAAAATGCTTTTGTTTCGATCCGCATTTCAACATGATTGTGCGACAGAGATTACACTTATGATCGTCACAAGTCGTTTGCTGGATCTACAATGCGCATGACAGGCATTTGCAGATTTGTGCCATGTTCACAATGCAGTATAGTGAGGATTACTCTTCTCCTAAAGAAATTAGGAACAGCGTTGAGTGTTTTCATTTATTTCTGTATATATGCATCTCTTGTTTAGTGGTACTTTAGATACAAAATTTGGAATAGCGGACTCTTTAGAAGCAAAATTTCCCATTGTGTCACAGTTCATAAAAAATATACTTTGTTGACCACTCACACCATCGCATCAATTTTCTGTCATTATCCTCCGTCACTCCCTATACTTCCTGCTTTCCCCTTTTTCAATGTAGAATAAATAGCAGGTGAGGACTGGGTCGGACCCATTTCTCTGCCTTTCTATATATAACTCTCTCGTAGACCAAATCAAAGTCCTAGGACTCCGGTTGCATGCGGAAGGCAGAAACCTCGGTACCATCAAGGCGCTAGAAAACAGCGCACAGCAAACACTAAGGCTAATCAAACGGATTGCCAATAGACGCTACGGCATGATGGAGGCCAGCCTAATTCGTTTAGTGCAGGCCTTCGTCATAAGCCGCGTCGTCTATGTGGCACCGTACCTACGATTTGCTGTAGCAGAAAAAAACAAGATGGAATGCATCATCAGACGATCATTCAAACAGGCAATTGGTGTCCCAGTCACAACACCCAATGACAAACTCTTAGAGTTGGGGCTACACAACACGCTTGACGAACTAATCGAGGCGCACACTACCGCCCAATACGAAAGACTCACACAAACCCCAACGGGGCGACACATTCTACAGAAACTCCAAATTAGATATGAAGCGCAACACGGCACCAAACTAAGCATTCCACTAGAGGCGAGGGGAGAATTTAAAATTCCTCCACTGCCCAAGAACATGCACCCGGAGCACCACAAGGAGCGACGAGAGGCAAGGGCACGCCACATTGAGCGCAAGTACCATGACGTAGAGGGCGTGGCCTACGTAGACGCCGCGGAATACAGAGAACGCAAAGGGATGTCCGTAGTAGCGGTAAACGCGGACGGAGAACCCTTCGCGAGCGGCACCGTGAGAACGGACAACGCCGAAGTTGCGGAGGAAGCCGCCATAGCATTAGCGGTGGCCTCCACGAAAGCGAGAGTTATCATAAGCGACTCAAAAATTGCAGTTCACAATTTCGCGAAAGGACGCATCTCGCCAGAGGCGCTCAAAATTCTAAATAGTAACAGCGACCGTCATCGCGGGACGATCCAAATTATTTGGGCACCCGCGCACTCCTCTCTCCCCGGCAACGAGGCGGCTCACAACGTAGCTCGAGGACTTACTCGCCGCTCTGCCTTTCTATATATAACTCTCTCTCTTTTAAAGAGGTACTGAGATTTTATTTTCGACTATTCATTTTTTTTGCGTGAATGAATTTAAGGTCCTACATAGAGCTCTAAACCCTAGAAAGATTAGTGACAGGCCTCATAGGGACGTAAATAATTTAATTTAATAGCTTTTCTGCAGCCAGTTACGCTTTTTTATCTTAGGAGGATGCTGCCTCATTAAGAGCTTTGGCCCCATAACTCCCATATTCAGTTATTCCATTTCGCATATGGGATAAGCGGATTCTTATATGGTATCTTATGCGTTTCATATTGGATTATTGGATGTGGGAGTTAAGGGGCGTATGGGTTTTCTGGATAGGGTGTTTTGGGACGTAATGACATGCCACGTTGGAGCAGGACTTTACGACACTTTGGCAACTCGCTGCGGCTCACTTGCCCGGGGGAAATGCGTAGCTGCCACTGGATATTGACAATAAGTGTAATTGCCATCGTTTGCTGCTAGATGTCTTTTATTTTCGTATTATTTCACCTTCCGAATTCTGGGGATCGGCTTATAGTCGAGGCCGGGATAGATTCGAGTAAATACGGTACGACTTGTACCTCGCGCTATGTCCCTCCACTAGAGCAGATATTTGAGCTAGTTGGTACTTATACATGATTGAAACACACAGAACAACTTATAAGCAGACTTTACGAAAAGAAGACAAATACAAGAGCTCAAGTCACAACTAAAATGTCAATGAACACAGAATGGCATATAGTACATGGAAAAATGATCTCACTGCAAGATTAAAAATTCATGAATGAAACAGAAAATCACGCTTTTGCACATGTCACAGCATTCCGCGTGCATATACAATCAACGCGTTTGCCACTTATCATTACACTGTACTTAGTTTTTTCTGTTAATGCGATTGTTGGATGGCTCATGCATCTGTCTTGTGCTTTCTGAATGTGGTAAAATGCAATGATCAAGTGGCTTGCACCATCTTTACGTCTCGCGAGGATGTTAGTCTTACTAAAGTCCGGCATTTTACCCGTACGCATGACAGTGCAGATTAAGGTGAGTCAGTTCTCTGACTCGCCTTGGGCGTGTCTTCTTTGCCTACAGTCCGCGTGAAAATTGCGCTGTTTATTTCCATCATGTTTGTGTCCCTCGGCTCGGCTGCTTCCCAGCGTTTCGTTCGCACTCAAAGTGACCTCAATGTTACGGCATTTACTTGCCTCGGTCACGTGATGGACAGCGTCGATGCTTCTCTAATCGTGATGCAACGGCATGTATCGACGTCTCCAGCGGTAGCACTAGGTCGATACGTGCGGCCACTTACATAAATTTGGCCCAACGGGTTCGCTGACGCCTCCGTGTCGTGGCATAGCGTCGACCCCCTCCCCCCCTATCCCGAATCACGGCGTGTTCCGTTCTGTTTACCTCCCATTGGTAAGCAACCCGGAGTGTGGAAAGTGTGTCAGCCACTGTCCCTGAATTCCTCGCGCGAGCATAGAACTGGGTGTGTGTGTTCCGGAAACGGAAACGCAGTTTTTTTTTATTTGAGACGCGTGAGTGGGTTTGGGCACGAGTGAACGTGAAAGCGAGTGTTCTTTTTGTGTGTATTTGCGCCTCAGTGCGTGTATGACCCGTGAGATAAGGTGAAGCTTAAAGTTGCTAACGTTTTCTAACTTGACTTTGGACCGGTCACAAGCAAGCAGGCAAACAAGAACGGAAGTAAAGACAATAATAATAATAAAAAAGCAGACAAGGCTGACCACACGCCACTATTTCAAATTAGAGGCTGTACAAAGACGATAGCAGCCCTAATTGAAGAGGTCGTTTAATTCAGATTTACATGATGAATTTCTCCGAATAAGGGAATAAATCACTTCATCATTGAAATAATCAATTGCAATCAATTTTTCGCAGTTCGCAGCTGGCGTCACTTAGGTAACCTTTAAACTTGATTATAAATGTCTATTCGTATAGTTGCTGAAGCAGATTCACATGACCGTAGGCCACTCCTCAATATCGCCTCATATGGCTAAAGAACATGAAGCCTTTGAATTTCTGCTAATTTCTGCGAAGTTAGATGCATGTTAACGAACGAATCAATCAATAAATGTATGAAAGAACTGTAATGTACATGTACAGAACAAATGAATGAATCAGTGAGCTTCAGTCAATGATGTATTTCAGGTAGTGTCTCCTGAATTTTCCTATAGCCGGAGTTAGGTTCTGGTACTTGGCTGAGAGAATGCCTTGCTGACTGTGTTGTTTTGTATTTTTTTTTGTCTTTCTGAACGCGAACGTGGAGGTACTTTGCGTGATGTATCGTTGGTTGGCTCCATACGTGCTGAGCATTGAAGATACCGCGACTTGGCGAACTGAGCCTTCCAAACAGGAAATAAACAAAGTAATGGCGCGCGTACTCAGGGCAAGCAGCGTACGAGGATAAAACGTGTGGTACGAGAGAGGTCACGCGATAGGCATTAAAATAATGCGAGGGTATAGCAGAGTACGCAAAGGATTTGGCCGAACGAAAACAAGAAACCACCCATGTGCTGCTTCAGGCGATGTACATCTAGGAGTTTCCTTTTGATATTCAACCATAAGGGCGCGAGATAATTGATGAACGTATGAGATACATTAAGTGACCCTTGCAGAGTTCATGGTGTTCCTCATTTCCTTATGCCACCTGATATACAAAGGTCGGAAAGCATCTGGAAAATTGTGTACGCTGGATTGACGAGAGTTGCAGTTGAGGGAACAAACAAACAAACAAACAAACAAACAAACAAACAAACAAACAAACAAACAAACAAACAAACAAACAAACAAACAAACAAACAAGGAATCAAACAAACAAACTGTTGAGCAAGCGAAATTAGATTCGCCAGTCATTATCATCATCATTATCAGCCTCATCGAGATCAGCCCATTTTTATGCTCACTGCATGACGATGGGCTCTCCCAGCGATCTCTAATTACCCCTGTTTCGCGCTAGCTGGTTCGAAGTTCTGCCTGCAAATTCGCCAATAGTAACTTATTTTTAAGAAGAAAAAAAAAAACTGTGCGCGAAGGGACTGACTCTCTTCTTTCATGTTGCATGAACATCTAGTGTCCAGTAACATTCATCAATGGCGAGTAGTAAGGTTGGTATACATACTGGGTTCGGTTGTTTATTTGGGTGGGCGAGTCATTCGGGCTGCGGGAAAATCTGGGTAACTTTAAGCAGCTACACATTACAGCTGCTTGTATCGATTAACGCACTTCACCGCGTTGCTCGTTAACAATTGCTTGGTGCGGTGAGTGGCGAGGAAAATGTCGTTTTGATATACTGGCCTAATGCTTACAGGACCGGCCCCGATCCGCAGCTGAGAAAACTGCTCACAGTAACAAGTAGGCGAAGCAAGCAAATAATCATATCTCTTGACACAGGAACTAGTTAACAAGAAAAAAAAAAACGACAGTATTCGTAAGAAAGTCCTCTCTAAACCTGAAGATGTAACTTACTCTTGACGTCTTATCACGTCTTATCACCTTTGTAACGCTTAGCACTTGCAAGCATGAATGCATACATAAATTATTTCTTACTAAAGGGCTTACGCTGTCAGACAAGAGAGTGGTTTCCACGGAGCATGGTTTTACGCATACGAATGTGTGTCGGTGGCCAAGTCTTCTAGGAGAGCAAGTTCCGAATGACGTCAGTGTCGGGAGTGACGTCATTCTTGCATGCAAATCTTGCAATGCAAGGACTTATCTACATAGTAACAGTGGGAAATTCAGCGCCTCGGGCATCCTGCGTCAGTCTTCCTCTGCTTCCCTCAGCGGAATGTTACCTTTGTAATGCAATACTTTTTGAATTTTATGGCCTTAGTTCTACATGGGCTTCGGGTGACGCCGTAAATAACGGAGAGCTCCGGAATAATTTTTTGTTGAATCGGCAGGCTGTTTACAGTGTACAGATTCCTCCCTACACGGCTATTATTTCGGCCGCTCGCACTTTCAATGTGTTCCTGGCCTTATTCAATAGTGCCGAGCATGCGTGCCTTTGATACGGGCTCAATTTTCTGTGCAGTCGTAACCATCGTAACCTTACATACCTAGCGATGCGTCACAACGCGTTTCAGCAAACAGAAACCATCTGGTCATAGCTATTCAGAGCGTTTGCATCTGTGACATTTGTTGCCAACCGTACTCTAATGGCGTCTTCATCTGGTCCCCTTTTAGAGCGTTCCGCCAGCTTTACAAACGCAGCGTAAGTCAGCAGCAATTTGGCGCCATTACAAGACTAAGCCGGTGGCAATATGTATAACGAATGAGAATAACTTCCAAATATGTTTATTCAAGAACAGTCTTTAGAACGCGGATAAAAATATTTCTTGGAAAGCTACAGACTGTCTGCCGATTGCCTGCGAACTCCAGCCTCAGGTATTTCGCGGAGAGAGACTTCCTGCGGAAACCCGTTCATAAGTCTATGCAATACAATAGACTAAAGTAAATGTACTTGTCAAAGGCTCTTCCCCATAAATAGAGTATAGAAAGTATATAGAAAAACGGATAAGCCTATAAAACGCCAGAGCCATGTGCAAGAAGCATATTGACAACCTAGGCTATTTAGTTGATTGTATGAGGTTTATATCTATACAATGATAAAATTTATTGGGTTGATTTTATTTATATGTCTAAAGGATGCGATTTGAAATGTTCACGACACTGCAACGTTCTAGCTGATATAAATTTCAAAGGCGCCAGTAGCTTGCCGTAATGAAACAATACGAGGTCACACGTGTTGGTTGCGTCACGCGATAACCATCTATTTTACATTTTTGCAAGCGATATATACTCAGTGATGAAGCTAACCGCTGTTCGTGCAGGAGTTACTTCCCACCTTGATGCGGAATAGCCTTCAACGGTCTCCGGCTACCTCGACCATTTGCATATTTCATCGCGAACAGAGTCATAACTACCTGTGCATGTCATTATTTGGTAAGATTCCATTACACCGCAACGCTCGTGGGGGTTTCGGCACACTTAATGTTACTGACCAAAAACAACATTACCCTTTGTATAGCGGGAGGAAGGCCTTGCCGCCGAAGTGCGTGATAAAATAAAAACAAAAAATAGTAGCTGTGACTGTCGTTACCGTTCCTTACATGGCATACGCTTGAGTCATGCAATCGTCCTCCATACTGCAGGAAAAAGCAGACGCGACGGCCATACTGCATCAGACTCTGTTGTTTTTTTTTTTTTAATGCGAGCAGTAGCTTTTCAGTTAACGAAAAGGAAAAGGCAAGTGAGGAGTTCTTCCTCGAGGAGTATGCCTAAAACACAGTGATCTTGAACGCAGCGTTTTACCGGCTGGCAGGCGTAATAGTATACCTCCTAGGCTGCCACTTCTGGACTCCTTTCCTTATAGGCTCAGTAAGGTGACCTCCGGCGTTTCTTTTACTTTTTCGGTGTCTTCTGACAACTCTTCCTCACTGCAACATTCGCTTTATAGGAAGCGCTAATCGGCGCTGTCCGTCATAGTTCGTGCAGAAAGGCACTCTTGACTCGGGGTATGCCCGTCGCTTTTCAATGGCACATGTCAGGTGTTGACTTCGTAGACCGACATTATTGCCGCCACGTCTCACAGTGAGAATAACCATGCGAGACATTTTGCTTAAGAAGGGCGGGTAGTTTTTATTTTTTTTTATGCGGAGACGGCCGTGAGTGCAGTCTATGCATTTGCTTTGAGTGTCGCATTGGCTGGCGGGAGAACAAAAAATTTATCTTCAACACTCGACGCACACACGCGCATGGAATCAAACACGCAAAAATACAGAAGCAAACACGCCTATGCGTACATGCGTACAAAACATTCGAACGTACATTATAGGCACGCACATACATATGCTATAATACCGGGCGTTTCATCGACCACAAAACTTTCTTAACAAAACGTCGTTCTATGCATTAAAGCACAAAGGTAACTGGAACGCCAATGCATTTCGCCACAAAATTCGGGAATTGATATCTCGAAAGTGGCGTCATCCTGAGAATTCGTTCCAAGTGGATACGCCTTAGGAACTCCACGGCTAGAATTTGTAAATTGCAATATGGGCCATAAGGTAATTAGTTAAAAACGTACTTAGTGAATTTTTGTTAATTAGTCGACTATGCATTTCAATTTTTTTGTGCAAGTAATGTCAGCCTCTTCGAGTAGACCAGCTCACGAACTAGAAATGCGCTATCTGCCACAGGCAACCTTTTAAAAAAATTGAAAGTGTTTGCTTTGTGTATCCTTTGTGTACGCGAAAGTGTACCCTGTAGAGTATATACGTTTCGCATGCACGTAATACGTACGCGCGTGCGTACACAGATACTTAACAGCATTCTACGGCTGAGCACTTTGTCATGCGTTCAACCCCTTTGATAGGGATGGAATGCAAAGTCAATCGCATGCCAGAAGTCTGGGCACGCGTTACAGAAACGCGAGGGATCAAAATGCCAGACTCCAACTAAGGTGGTCGTCATAGCCCGTGCGTTGTTTAGACAGGTAAATTCCCGTGAGTTAGTCGATCACTACATTGAATTATAAACACATGCGCACACAACCCCACGCAAGCACATTGCGCATACATTCACACGTATGAGCACAGGCGCACTCTTCCTTGCGTAATATGCGTGCGCGTTATTAATAGCACGTGCCTTGCAGGAAAGTGCAGAGATCTCTCAGCGTCGTTGAAAAGTGAGACGAAGCGCTTCGGCTACGGATGGCCGGAGAGGGAAGAGAATTCAGATTGCCCGGGAGACGATCACGCTAAGCTATCAACGTAAATTGTTGCCTAATGTAACAGGCATGGTGCTTAGTTTGCCTGGCACGGCGAGAAAGAAAGTTACCGCTGACTAAATTTCAAAGCGAGGCAAACTAATAGACGGGGAGTTTCCCACACTATTATGTCATTTCGCCACACGCGGTGCTTTGTCATAGAGTCGACCGTACGTGACGGTGTTTTGTACGTATTTTCGGCGTGGCGTGATTACGTCTGTTCGTTGCCGCTGTACACAAGGCTGAAAAGTGCTCATTTTTAAGAGGAAACTTTTTACTTCGAGACTTCCCAATTCAAGCTGATTTGCAAAGCCGGAAGGCCCCCAAAACACTGAATGATGCACTCAAGGAAGTACGCAGCGAGCTTGAGATGCCGCGCTGAGAACGTGTTGCACGCGATTTAAATAATAACGCGACCGTATTAACTCCAGCCCGAATTTAGAACACCAGGGGCGGGGGGGGGGGGGGTTATTCTGTAAGTCTCAACCTAGTGGACTGTCAATTTCGGCTGCTGCTGCTGAGGTGCTGATTGGCTGTGCTGGGGGTACGAACGAGAACGAGGCAGGCGCCCCCAACCTGACTTTTTTTTTCGCTCGTACTGCTTAAGCCAATCGACAGGGGCCGAAATGGGCAGTCTACTAGGTGGACACTACATCGGAATGGGGCAGCTGGAACTGTCGAGAATCGGACGCGAGCAACGCCAGCTTAACAAGCGGAGGCACGTTTGCTCGATTCGGGTCTTCCCATTCGACAGCTTCATGCAGGACAGTCGCCGACATTTTCGTTGGTGATGACGCAAAACTTGTCATGGGTTGATTCCGGACGCAGGGATATCAAGAGCGTGGGTGGGCCGATCCTGACACCTGGGGGGGGGGGGGGGGTCATTCTGTAAGAGTCCACCTAGTGGACTGTCCATATCGGCTTCTGCTTATTGGCTGCAGTGGGGTATCCTGTAAGAGTCCACCTCGTACAGAATACGCTCGTAAAGCTGCAGCCAGTCAGCGACAGCCGAAATGAACAGTCCACTAGGTGACCCCTTACGGAATACCCCCCCCCCCCCTTCCCCTGCCGAAATGGACAGTGCACCTAGTGGACGGTTCATTTCGGCTGTCGATGACTGGCTGCAGCTGTACGAGTGAGAAGGAGACTGGCTGGGGGCACCTGTCTCCTTCTCATCGTGCTCCTGCAGCCAATCAACAGCGGCCGAAATGAACAGTCCACTAGGTGGACTCTTACAGAATAGCACCGCTTGAGCATTTGCAGGCAATGTAAACACTAGTAGTATTCTCGAAACTTGAGGGCCTTAATAAGACACTACCCGCCATGGTTGCTTAGTGGCTATGGTGTGGGGCTGCTAAACACGAGGTCGCGGGATCGAATCCCGGCCACGCGGCCGCATTTCGGTGGGGGCGAAATGCGAAAACACCCATGTACTTAGATTTAGGTGCACGTTAAAGAACCCCAGGTGGTCCAAATTTCTCCGGAGTCCCCCACTACGGCGTGCCTCGTAATCAAATCGTGGTTTTGGCACCCCATAAAATAAATATGACACCTAGGACAGCTTTAGTATGTGTGCGCGTGTCACGCATACGATTATAGAACATAGTTACAGAACGGGGAAACACCAACACGAAATGAGCTAGATGAATATAAACACGTTTTTGTGTTTCGTATTCTTTAACGCTTTATCTAACTATGTTTCACAATGCTAGTAACCAACTTTCTCCGATTCCAGGGCTAGTAACGCATATATCAGTCCTCATCCTTCTTTTCTCTTCCTAGTGTTCGAGAGTCAGGGTTTGCACGTGCTAACGTACCCTTTTCGTTCGTACTTATATATTTTCATGTAAACTCCTAATTTTCTAATGCGCCGAATGCCGTGATCAAAAGCAGAATGTTTACGCATGCAACGTCTCCATTCTAACGCCAGTTAACCTTGCGCGGTCTACGGCATTCTACTCGTTATGTGGGTCCATAAAAATAATAGCCTCAACAGCGGAGCTCAATGCGTAGTAGGGTAATCGGGCGACGTTGCGTTCGCGCCACGCTTGAAGTGAGACGTAACTTTCAGCGATGAATAAAGCAAATTGCGCGCAAGGTCACCGGGATGTGTATACTACTCAAAAAACCTCTTACGTAATTGTTATCTTTTGGTCGTCGCCGCCGAGACAGTGTTATCACGACGATCGCTTTCAACGGTTGCGGATGCCAGAACGCCTGTTAACGAGGAAACGCTCGCTCACACAAGGATATATGATTCCAGGCTTTGTTTTCCAAGTACTCGCGTCGTTTTTGTTCACCGTAGCCAATGGCAGCGCTTGTTTATGCGGCGTCAGTAGGCACTGTGACTCTCATTATACTTAGTCTATAGCTTCATAATTATGAACCGCCGTAGTGATGGCGCCATAGAGTTGAGTTTGGTGTGATGCCTTTTGCGCATTCAAAGAGGGTCGCACGAGGAGGTAGCCCGCGCTCAATTAATAGCCTCGAGCGGTTCATCTGTGAGTATTATGTCTTTCAGTTCGTTCTTTCTTCTTGGCCAGACAAACGGCGCCAACACAAGAAAGTCTGTATGACCGCCGGTGAAGAATGGCTCTAGCTAGGCTGATGCCATAAGCCACTTAGAACGATGTAAACAGACTGCATGACAGCGTGTGCCCATACTGTCGCATAGTACGCATTTACATATGGTCCACATGATATGCAGCCATATAGCCTCTTAAGAACGCTATGGTAACTAGTGCGAAGTATCGCACGGAGAACTACGCATTTCTCTGCGCCTGTTCTGGCTAATAGTAAACAAGGCCCTATATTCTACAGGAATGTCATAACATGAATAAAAGAAAGAGAGGAAAATTGTTTGCACCTCATATTTTATTACCTGACAAAGTTCTACTCTACAGCATGAATGCAAGTCCTATTACTGTACTAAGAATTTGGTGGTGAGGTGACCATTATTAGGCGAACAAGGGAAGCCTCAGCCTGATGCCAACGTTTCGACAAGACTTGCCTAATTGTCAGGTAACAACTGCTGAGTACCAACTCTTTGATCGAGCAAATGTTTGATGTTTTGAAGCATTTTATGTTTCAAAACAAGAAACAGTTTATGAAAATTTGTGGCCCTGACTTCGAATAATCAAACAATAGGCGTACAAGAGATGCATCAGCTGGGAGTCAACGTTTCGACAATGGGACTTGTGTCCGCCAAGGCAAGAACGGTTTGATTAAACTATTTGATCAGAAAGTTGTTGTCCAGACTACCGGCAGTCAACAGTGTGCGAACAAGGGAAGGCAAAACGTTTAGCCAACGCTTCAACAATGGGACATGTGGCCATCCGGGCAAAAAGTTGCGGTCCTGACCACAAGGGTTCAACAGTGGTTGAAAATGCGAAACCGAAGCTTGTAGCGAACGTTTCAACAATGGGACATATATCCGTTACGACAACAACTGTTTGACCAAACAGATGTTCAGTTTGATTGAACAAAAACTGTTTGATCTGCCTAACCACAAGTAATCAACAGTGGGCTCTTAAGGGCAGCCTCAGTCATGAGCTGACGTTTGCACAAGGGGAACTTGTAAATAAATACCTTCGTCACAAAGTTGGAGTCCCCCAATATGAAGCAGCGGTAGAAAGGAGAGAAGGAACTGCGTTGGTTTTACCAGCTTGCCTAAACTAGAAAGAAGCGAATGCAACTAAAAGCACTCCGTAGGTATGTGACATGCGAAAGCTTCAGAGTGACTTTCCTCTACCTTGATTTGAAGAAGGCCGGGGACGTGTACACTGCCTGTTGTGTTTTTTTGCGCGTTACGAGATGACTCATGCGCATCTTATACGGGGTATTGGCCTTAGCTCAATGAAGTCAGCGCGCACTTTATAACGCTGATAGATTAGCACGAATAGCATTGTGGTATTCCCCACCTTCGTCAGTCATTTCGTAAAACTTTGATGCTGCTGTTTCTAGGCAGAAAAAAATAAAGGATCGACAAACGTGCATTGAATATAAATGGGATGATGTGTATTTAGACGCCATGACATTAATCAGTGTAATTGAGGCGGGTGAGTCACTGCATGCGTAACACGATCAAGCGAAGCTAAGCATGACGCACGCTTGCTTGCGCCTAGGTTTAAGACTGAAGGCGAGTCAAGTACCAATGGCTGCAGCCAAAATGGAACACTGCGCAAACATCTTTTACGATGCACACCACAGGCAGGTCTGCTGTCTCTTTTCCGCAAGCGTGCGCAACCTTAGGTGCAAAGCGAAAAAGTAAAAAGAAAAAAGTACAGAGCATAAGTAAAATGCGATTGATGCTTCTTTGGAACTGGCGCGGACATAAGTCTTACTTTCCTTGACTACGGGTGTGTTTATAAGCCTTATACCTCGATGCGGAGTGTATGATATGTTCACACAGCCCCACACTATCATTATGGTCGTAATCGAAATCGTCGTAATCATCAGAATCATCTTCAGGTGCAGCGTACAGGACGAAAACCTTCTTCATCGATCTCCAGCTGCCTTTGTTCCGCGTTCGCCTACTCCATATTTATTTAATATTTTCTGCTTATTCGTTACCGACCTGTACCTTCTTGCCACACCGCCCGCCATGCCTTTATGTAACGTAACGCGCCGACAGGGGCATCACGTTAGGCAAATATAATTATGATAATTTATTTATTTAGCTAAATAAAAATAATCCCAAACTAAACGTATTATTTTCTAAAAAAAGGGAGAACACCTTAAAAATAAACAAAATTTGTGACGTCCGGGGCAAACATTTTGCGCAACACTTACGTGTACGCTGAAACCAGTATGATGCTACTTTTCCGGTTTGATTTATTTCTAGTTTTCATGCGTAAATCGTTCTCAAAGATACGGCAATGCTCGCCAGCAGTGGTGGTTTTTCCAAGAGTCATGCTATGCACCATCGTGAGCCTGCATTATACTGAACACTTCGTCGCCCTCTCTCTCCCTCTCCTCCCCATATTTCACTCCCTCTCCTCCCCATCTGTCTACAGTACTACCCTAGTTTTGCACGGCCAGACAACTGTACATGCAAGGTTGGGGGAGGGTCAAAGAAAGCTTCGCTTTAAAGGAACACTAAAGGGAAAAAATGATTTCTTCTGTATCACTAGGTTACCCTTTCCACAATACAGAAAACACCACTCCCACCGCAAGAAGCCGCTTGGTAAGCCAGAAAAAAATGAAAAACACAGAAGGTGAGTGGCGACGCCCCGTTGAAGTTCCCGCACCAGCTTACCCTGACGTCATGGATTTTGACAGCGTCTTCTGGGTCTCAGTTAATTATTTAGCGTTAAAGATTGACTACATTGTGTTCAAAATTAGCCCAGGACTGAACATGGCAAGTTTTGCGAACATTTACTGACCCAACGTGGCCCAAATACAAAAACATCACTTTAGAAATTGTGACGTCACAATGAAGTGCTGACATTACGGTTTCCACGCGAAATTAAAAAAAAATTACTTTGAGCTCCATTTTCGCTTCTAATAATTGACCTATTGCAGAGCAATTAATAATGCAGAGTTTTTTCAAGAATAGTTTATCAGTCTAAGTTGATTTATTGTTTTGCTTTAGTGTCCCTTTAAGTACAGCGGAAGGACAGCTTCTGCGCCATAGGAGGCTTCAACAGCTGTTCTCTGTAAAAAAGAAGAAAGAAAAAGGAAAACCCCGGAGAGGCGTGCCGTGTCGAGCGCAGGTTGCCATGGGCTGCCAAGGACGTCACAGCTTGGAAGCGCAGTGTTTTCCGGGGCACCGCGCCGATAGCGGAAGAAACGTGTGCGGACGCCAAACATGAAAGAGATCGCGTGGCTGGTTCGATCTTCGAGCCGAGGAGGAAAGGACGTCATTGTGAATGCGTCAGCCAAGCCACGCTGCTTTTCCTATAATGCGCCTCGCTTTGCGTACAAACGGTCGTCTGGGTCGCGCCCTCTACGTTCGATTACCGAGAGAACATGCCTTTGGAAGGGCGTACAAAAAAAGTCGCAGTTGCGCCCGAAAGGCGAAGCATCGATTGCGATAGCAAATTAGTGGACGAACTAAGGATAGTACTTTAATCGGCCGTATAAACTTGTACAAACATATGCACACTAAATTAACAAGCATGGTGTCACGCGCGCAGAAGCAAACATGAACACATCTCACTCGACGACCGCGTAAACTCGCCGTAAAAACGCTGGAGTGAGCGATTTGCCCTTCCTTCTGCGTTTCGCACGACGGAAGACCACGCGCTTCCTTCCCGCTTCCCTCCCTTAAGTGCGCGAGATAGAGCCGCGATCGCCGGCTCACTCTCGGACGCTTTCACTCGCACACACACACATCATACGGCGCACGGCCACGGTCTTATCGCCCTTGGACTTTATACGGAACCTCACGGCGACGGCGACAACGACGGCGAAGCCGACGGCAGAAATGCGGCTGGAGTGTCCATATAATTGCTGAGCCGTGCTCCCTCAAGGGCTGCAGAAGATAGCGTCAACCTTTCCCTTTCCTCACGAACCACTTACTACGCAATAAAAAGCCTTTGTGTGATTAACTGCAACCTCCTCAACCTCCACCTCCAGCTTACTCAAACACATTCTCCATAGCCGCGGTGGCTCAGTGGCTAAGGCGTTGCGCTGCTGAGCACGAAGTTGCGGGATCGAATCCCGGTCGCGGCGGCCGCATTTTGATCGCTTGCTTGCACCTAGCCCACACTCGGGGCGGCCGCGAAAACAGAGAGCACGGCGGACTGTGTCCCTGACTCAGATGGCTTTCAAGATATATATATATATATAAAGCGCGCGCGCCCGCCCGGTCCACTGTAACTCGAAAGCCATCTGCGTCGGGGACACAGTCCGCCATGCGCTCTGTTTTCGCGGCTTAGTTCGCGTTGATGCGAGACGCAGAAGGAAGGGCAATTCGCTCACCCCAGCGTTTTTACAGCGAGTTTACGCGGTCAGCGAGTGAGATGTGTTCATGTTTGCATGTGCGCGCGCTGACACCATGCTTGTTCATCGAGTTAGTATGCCAATGTTTAGAATGTTTATACGGACGATAAAACTACTATCCTTACTTCGTTTAGATGACCCTAGTTTGCTAGCAAATCGCAATCGATGCTTCGCCTTTCGGGTGAAACTGCGACTTTTTTCGAAATATTAACGTGAAGGAAATGCGCTCATCAGGGCATGACGAGGGAAAAAGGAGGAAGCTTACACCCGACGCCTTCCCACTGGTCCTGCCGAGAAACGGCATCTCGTATCGCAGTCGTCTTGGTCGGCCCGACACCAAACTCGGCTTTGAGGACGGGCACAACACTGCACCAATCTCGAAGAGACATCTTGCGTGTTAAACTCTGCCGACAAACACGCGCATACGCTTGCACTCGCACGCTCACACACAGATACGCACATGCACACACAAACAACACAGAATTACACGCACTCACAAACACACCCACACAGACGCTGATAAGCACAAACAAGCGCACATATACATGTTCGCACACACAGAGAAAAACACGCCGAAGAAAGTCGTCCGGCAAGCAGCAACCGCAGTACACGCGACCGCGCCAGGGAGAGTCAATTTCGCGCCGGGGATTTCGAAAGGCAGCCGAAGCCAGTCGTCACAACTTTTTCTACGCGACAACAAAATTGGTCGACCACATTTTATTTATGTGTGAACGAACGAACTCGCAAAAGCACCGTATTTCTGAGCATTCAAGCGCTCAGGAACAATGCGCAACTACGCCGGCGCATCACTTTTGACAGAAACGTTTTAGTCAAGCGGGGCGCGATCGAGGAAGCTATCAGTACAGTGTACTAGAATATGGGGTAGTGTGTTCAGGGAGAACTCACGGCTGCCGCACTTGATGTCGAAAGCCACAACATGGCGCCACCAGAGCATGGGCTGTCGCATCACGCACCGCTTCCGATGCGCTACGGCGCTTTGCATACATCGCCCTTAAGAATCTGCCTTTTAATCGCTAACATGTCCCTGCTTCGGCGGCATCCTGGCTGAGACAGGATACAAGGTAGATATACCTGGTAGCGAAGCTTCCACAGAAGCCCATACGTTCAAAACATGGCGGTTCATCGGCGGTTCATGGGGCTTAGCGCCATCTGTGTGAGGAGGGAACACTTCCGGCGGAAAAAAAAATAATGTGACGTCATAGCCGTTAAAAACAGAAGTGACTTCATTTTGTTCTCAAAGGCGCGAAATTTGTTTTCTGAGGCCTGCCATTAGAGCTGTATATTCAAATGCCCCGCCATACGACTTGATGGGTGTTCTGAGCTTTCAGCGCGGAAAGCGATGCAGGAAAAGGTTAAAGATTATGGGGTTTTACGTGCCAAAACCACGATCTGATTATGAGGCACGCCGTAGTGGGGGACTCCGGAAATTTGGACCACCTGGGGTTCTTTAACGTGCACCTAAATCTAAGTACACGGGTGTTTTCGCATTTCGCCCCCATCGAAATGCGGCCGCCGTGGCCGGGATTCGATTCCCGCGACCAGGAAAAGGTCAGCCGTACGGATGTCGAAATCGCATCCCTGCACAGAACATACTTTCTTTGGAGGCCGACGAACGCTTTGGGCGTAGAGTGCTCGTCCTTTCGTCGGACGCCAAGCCCGTCGGCCAGCGCTGTCGCACGGAAACAACTAAATTAAACAATTATCTGGCGGTCGCAACTTACTGCTTTTGACTGAATAGGTTAAGAAACAATAAAACTACACGCGTCACCAAATTTAGGCAAACGTCGGCAAGCAAAACAACACAACATGTGAGGGGGGCGTATTGTAACAGGTGAACTTTACGAGCGCGCCTTTCTGCACACAAGAGCTGCATTGCATTGCAAGTGATAGCGGCGCCCGCCGCTATCGGTGGGCGCTCTTACGGTGGGCGCTGAAAAAAGGTAATTATTGATAATGATAAAGTAAAACAGAATTGTCTCTTCTTTTCTCGCCATGCGTATATAAAACTGATTGGGAACCTTATTTTCGTTGAATGAATCTCTGTTTATTGAATGTGTCTCTGTTTATTTATAAAACGCTGTTTTCTTTCCCAGTGTTTGTTCCCTCCAAACATAGTCGCGCGTCAATCGCTGCTCCCATAACCACCCTTGCTGATGTCGGTGACAATTCGTTCTGAACCGCTTTTCGCCCGAAGCTTCGCGACCTATGTGAATCGACCTTGCAGGATCCGTTAAAGAGCTTCTCGGAAATGCACAGAGAGCAACTGTGGAATGCACGTGCAATTCTTACAATTACGTGTCACGCATGAAAAAATGTATCGATGAAAACCTACTCCTTCGCATGTAGATATCACTCAAACAATACATGAATATTATGCAAAGAGATTGGCTACTTCATTTCTAGAAGTCACAGGATCAACAATATATCGGACATAGCAAACGTAATAACAAAATGATTATTTACCTAATTACTCAATTATGTCATACGACTAATGCAAACCAACACAACAATTAGGTTAATTGACCTAGTAAATAATTATTTAATTAATAATCAAGCTTTATTTGAGTTATTTCAAAGTTAGATATTTAAAATTAATTCAATAATTATGTAATTAGACGCATTCAGCTCTTTATATGGCGGTGACAACCACTGCGTATAATTCAAACTGGAGTACCTGAGGGAAAATCAAGCCTTTATTTTAAACAATGCGTCATTTGAACTACATCAACTACAAAAAAAAATGCAAACAACACAAACTTCGACGTACGCGCTAGCGGCGTACAAGCAGCACAACTGACAATAGCAGGAATGAGCGACGGATCTACAGATGTTGGTGGTGGCGCTGCGGTCGCATGGGCTGGCATCCAAGTGCCAGGCCTTTCCTTCCACACTCGCCGCCTCACGGCAAGTGTGACGGTACTCTTCTAGTACACTTTACTATTAGTGAATTACGCTATGGGATCATGATGATATATTTTTACAGCCAATTAACAATAACACGTAATCCAACCAACAAACACCAGATAAATGGGCACTTGCCTGGAACTGTCCATGATGACCGTACCACCGACAGCCGGCACCGGGCACGTTACAACTGCTCGTTTCAGCCTCCGTAGATCCATCTTCCAACGCGTACCAACGCTTTGCTTTGAGGTGGGGCACGGTTAATATACAACGCACGGGCCACATCTTTGTTTACGCAACGCACAAAATCAATCACAAGTTTAAAATTAATTTCCAGAGCGCGAGACGTGAACAAAAGCCAAAAAGCGACAATGCATCTGTTGTAGCTAGAGCAGCGAATGAGGTGATGCAGCCAGCAGCTTCCGCCTTCTCGCCCTGCCGCGTGCCTGGTTGCCTAGGCAACGGCATAGCCGCGTCACTTCCGGTCGCTTTTCATTCTCCAGGGAGCGACTGCGTAAATTGCGCTGCCTAACTCAGCCTAAATACATAAAAAAATATCTGCTGCTATCCATTTATTCTCACAAGTTTGCTTGCTCGCTTGGCCGCCTGCTTGCTGCCACTTAGTTGTGGTCTCTAGCTAGAGCAGTGAGCTGGGAGTTACCAACAAGTTTCGTGCCGCGCCTTTCTTTTTTGGCCGCTGTCTGTGCCGCATCAGCGCACTAATCGTGACTGTGAGCGAGTCGATCGGCGCTCTTGTGCAGGTGCGATAAGACTACGTGCTACGTCCGAACGAGGCGATCATGCGAGGTCACAGCGTAAAGTTTAAGCGAGATTGTGGGATCGTGGCTTGATAAGTGCGCTCACATCTTGATCGTGCGACGGTGAGGCGTAAGCATTCGCGTCACTCATGCCCATCTGCGAAAGGAGTTAACGTTCTGCTCTTCCGCAGTTGATGTTTCGGTTTCCAAAACGCTATTGTCCAGAATTCCTTACGCTGAAGAAATTAGCGGCATCAGTTCTTTGCATACGTAGAACCATTTAGGAACTATTAAGATCAGTCGTCTGACTTCGTCGGTTGAAAAATAAATTAGCCCAATTTTTAGTGTGCAGTTCTTAGGCGCCCGTTCCCTGCGTTGAGCGTCGGCGTTCCTCGTCCTACATCGGCGTAACCGAGCGAACTAGCACAGCGAAAGATGAAAGAGCGAACGCGGAGCGGGAGATAAAAGACGGCGAGACCCAACAGCGCGCGCTGTCTTACCGATGACGCCATCGATAAGGCATGCGGCGAGCGCGTCAAAACGAAGCGCTGCATGAGCGGAGGTCTGTCTGCGGCGGCTATACTGTGAATCGCGTCCACGCGTAACCCGCGCGCTGCCTCTCGCGATCTCCCGATTTGCGAGGCAGTCGCGCCACATATCGCTCCGTTTGCAACGGGCTGCACGAGACAGATTGCCCACGCCAGCCAATATATCGCGAAATGAAAACACGTATACAGCTGCGCTCAAATTTTGCATTAGGGAATATCGTAATCGTCGGCGAACTTTTTTCGCTTGCCTGTCTATACCTCAAATTATTTAAAAAGATATCCCACCGTGGTTACATAATCTCGAGAAAGTCGCTTAATTATTAGAATCTTGCAAATTTTTACGATTTTCGCACGTATTTCCTGAAATGAACGTCTGCTAGACTATTAGGTTTACCTTAAGACGATGGTCTGGCCTACCGATCTCCAATATTCCTGCCTTGTACTAACTGACACGGTCTTTTGCCGGTAAATTTCCTCATTTCAGCACATCACCTAGTTCTCAAACACCGTGTACATGTTGTGGAAACAGACGTGGAGACTGGCGGCTGCGTTCGTAAGAGAGTAAGCTGTGGATCAGGAATTACAGCTTTGACGACGCCGGCCCCTAAATACTTAAGCTGAGACTGACCAACGGTGTCTGAGGATGTGCTTAGAAAACACATAAGTAGCTTAGTAAAGCTCTGAAGCGCTCGGGCAGGCTACGCGGAGACTCCGGAGGAGTTTGAAAACTTACAGCTGGACCTCACCGCTATAAACGTCTTCTCTAGGGTTTCTCGGAGCAAAATGTATGTTGATGCCATTGTACAGCCGAGGCTCGTGTAACAGCACGTCCATGTTTGTTCTATAATGTATCCGGTGAGCTTGTTTAGGTTCGCCACTGTTTGCTGGGCTGTTAAGAGCACCGCTAAATTCCTACAAAAGTGTGCAAGTTGTTCGCGTGCTTTCATTCTGCTAGAGC